>NW_027362764.1:499360154-499525154 GCF_046119375.1 Phyllobates terribilis | reverse complement strand
GCGTCCTGGCTTGCCGGCAGCTCGCAATGGTCTAAAAGGATCTTCCATGACGTCATTTAGTCATGTGACAGTTTCTCCTTCAAACTTTTGCTTTCGTCAAAGAATGCTGCCTTTGCAGCAATTACAGCATTGCAGACCTTTGGCATTCTAGCTGTTAATTTGCTGAGGTAATCTTGAGAAATTTCACCCCATGCTACCTGAAGCCCCTCCCACAAGTTGGATTGGCTTGATGGGCACTTTTTGCGTACCATACAGTCAAGCTGATCCCACAACAACTCAATGGGGTTGAGATCTGGTGACTGCGCTGGCCACTCCATTACAGATGGAATACGAGCTGCCTGCTTCTTCCCTAAATGGTTCATGCATAATTTGGAGGTGTGCTTTGGGTCATTGTCTTGTTCTAGGATGAAATTGGCTCCAATCAAGCGCTGTCCACAGGGTATGGCATGGCGTTGCAAAATCCCATTTACCTTGTACAAATCTCCCACTTTACCAGCACCAAAGCAACTCCTGACCATCACATTACCTCCACCATGCTTGACAGATGGTGTCAATCACTCTTCCAGCATCTTTTCCAGTTGTTCTGCGTCTCAGAAATGTTCTTCTGTGTGATCCAAACACCTCAAACTTTCATTCGTGTGTCCATAAAACTTTTTTTCAATCTTCCTTTGTCCAATGTCTGTGTTCTTTTGCCCATATTAATCTTTTCCTTTTATTAGCCAGTCTCAGATATGGCTTTTTCTTTGCCACTTTGCCCTGAAGGCCAGCATCCCGGAGTCGCCTCTTCACCGTAGACGTCGACATTGGAATTTTGCGTGTACTACACTGCTCAAAAAAATAAAGGGAACACTTAACACAATGTAACTCCAAGTCAATAAGACTTCTGTGAAATCTACCTGTCCAGTTATGAAGCAACACTGATTGTGAATCAATTTCTCCTGCTGTTGTGCAAATAGAACAGACAACTTGTAGAAATGATCAGCAATTAGCAAGATACCCCCTATAAAGGAGTGGCTCTGCAGGTGGTGACTGTTATGATATGCAATAAGAACTAAGGACAGATAGGGGAAAGCTGTCCCTACAGTAAGACTAAGCTGAATCCATACGATGTAGCGGACTGCCTGTTCCTAGTGAACAGACCCGCCTACGTCCTCGGCTAGTCTAAACGAAGACCTATAGAATTAAGGGAGGGGTCCCTAAAAGAACTAAGGACTGGGACAAAAATGGGACACCTCCTAAACAGAAATTGTTGTAGAACACAAAAGACAAACTGACAAAAAGTACTAGAGGTCCCAGAGGACCAAGCAAACTGACAGAGATAGGCACCGAAGCACCAGGCTAGCAAAACAGTCAAACAACACTGAAGTCCAGCAAAGCCATAAGGGCGGAGCTGGAATATATAGGCAGATGGTCACGTGACCGCAAAGCACAAGATAGAAAAAACTAACAGGAGGGTTCTAACAGTACCCCCTCTTCTATGAGGATCCTCCGGATCCTCCAGGCCCAGGCCTATCCGGAAACCTCCTGTGGAAAGCTTTAACAAGCCTAGGAGCAGAGACATCATCCGTCCTTACCCAGGAGTTGTCTTCGGGACCGAAACCCTTCCAGGAGACAAGATTCAGTAATCTCCCTCTATGCCATCTTGAATTCAAGATATGCGAAATTTCAAATTCGCCGTCTTCCACCACAGGGGGAACTGTCACAGTGGCGTCCCTATCAGATACGTCAGCCTTTTTCAACCAGGAAACATGAACACAGGATTAATCTTCCAGGAAGTAGGGACATCCAACCTAACAGCAGACTGGTTAACAACCTGAAGCACTTTAAATGGACCCACAAACTTAGGACCCAGTTTTTTAGAGGGAATCCTCAACCGCAGGTTCTTCGAGGACAACCAAACCATGTCACCCACAGTAAACAAAACCTCTTTACTTTTTCTGTCAAAATACTTCTTGGACTTTTTGTTAGCCTCTTGAAGGTTACAACGTACATTTAGTCCAAACTCTCTCCAAATCACCGGAAAAATTCTCCTCCTCCGGCACCGCCGACCCCAATTTGGAGAACGAACCAAAAGACGGATTTCTCCCAGTACAACAAAAAAAAAAGAACACCCAGCAGAGGAGGATGTATGATTGTTAAAAGCAAATTCTGCGAGAGGCAGAAACTCCGACCACACCTCTTGATTGTCCGCCACAAAACAACGCAAAAACTGTTCAACATCCTGGTTCTTTCTTTCAGTCTGTCCATTAGACTCAGGATGATAACCAGACGAAAATGACAAATGGACTCCCAACCTGTCACAAAAAGCACGCCAAAAGCGAGCCACAAACTGAGGTCCTCTATCAGAAACAATATCCGTGGGAACGCCATGAAGCTTGACAATCTCCCTAACAAACGCCTTAGCAAGTGTCTTGGCACAGGGCAACTTAATGAATGGAACCAAATGACACATCTTGCTAAAACGGTCCACGATCACTCAGATGACGGTAAAACCCTCGGACACAGGAAGATCAGTAATAAAATCCATAGTGAGATGCGTCCAAGGCGCACTAGGAACCTCCAGAGGGCAAAGCAACCCCGCAGCAGGAGTATGTGAAGCCTTTGACCTAGCGCACACCGTACACTGACGCTCCCACTTGATGACTTCCTTCTGCCATCCAGGCCACCAAAAACTGCGACTGATCAGTATCTTAGTCTCCGAAATTCCTGGATGACCTGCCAACCGAGACTCATGACACTCCACAAACAAATCTCTCCTAAAGGCTCTAGGCACGAACAACCTCCCATGGGGAGTGTTAGATGGAGCATCATCTTGAGCTTTCAGAATCCCATTCTCCAAAACGGAGTCCCAAAGCCGCCACCACAACTCCTTTCTGTAAAATGCTCTCCTCCTCGGCACTGACCGTAGGAGAGAAGCTGCGAGATAAAGCATCGGCTTTAACATTCTTAGTACCAGGGATATAGGTAACAGAAAAATAAAGCCGAGAAAAAAAAAAAGTGCCCACCTAGCTTGACGGGCATTTAAGCGCTTGGCAGCATCCAGATAGATCAAATTCTTATGATCTGTGAAAACCTGAATAGGAAATCTAGCGCCTTCCAAAAAATGACGCCAATGTTCAAACGCGAGTTTAATAGCCAGCAACTCCCGATTTCCAACATCATAGTTCAGTTCGGTTTCCGAAATTTTTTTCAAAAAGAAGGCACAAGGATGTACTCCACCCTTGTTCTCCTGAGACAAAACTGCTCCGACCCCCACCAATGAAGCATCAACCTCGACCAAAAAAGGCTTGGTCTCATCAGGCTGCATAAGGATAGGGGCAGAACTGAACCTCTCTTTGAGATACTCAAATGCTTCAATGGCATCAATAGTCCACTGGGCCGTATTCGCACCTTTCCTGGTGAGATCGGTTAGAGGTTTAACAATTACAGAAAAATTCTTAATGAATTTCCTGTAATAATTGGCAAAACCCAAAAATCTCTGTATAGATTTCAAACCCATAGGCCTAGGCCATTCCTGCAGAGCCTGAACCTTCACAGGGTCCATCTCAAAGCCCTCGCTGCAGACAATGTAGCCCAAAAAAACTAATTTTCTGCACAGCGAACTCACATTTCTCCAGCTTAGCAAAGAGTGAATTATCACCCAATAACTGCAAAACTTCACGTACACTCTGCCAATGGGACTCCAGATCTGGTGAATAAATCAAAATGTCATCCAAATACACAACCACATTCTTACCAATCAGAGGTCTCAGGATGTCATTAATAAGGTTCTGAAAAAATGCCGGTGCATTGGTAAGACCAAAAGGCATCACTAGATTCTCAAAATTACCTACCGGAGTGTTAAAAGCGGTTTTCCATTCATCACCCTCCTTCACACGTAACAGATTGTATGCCCACCGGAGATCAATTTTTGGAGAACCACTTGGCTCCCACTAACTGGTTAAACAAGTCAGGAATTAACGGTAATGGGTAGGAATTGCGTACCGTAATCTTATTAATTTCACGAAAATCCAGACATGGACATAAACCGCCGTCCTTTTTTTTTAACAAAGAAGAATCCAACTGCCACAGGCGACTTAGAAGGTCTAATGTGACCCGCAGCCAGGCTAGTCTGTATGTACTCCTCCAAGGCCTTTTCTTTCAGGGATAGTCAGATTAAACAAGCGACTTTTGGGAAGAGTAGCACCCGGAACAAACTCAATGGCGCAATCATAATCCCTATGAGGAGGTAAAACTTGCGACTCCACCTCCGAAAAAACCCTCCAAAAATCTTGAATAGGTACAGGTAATTCCACTTTTTCCACAGCCGCAATGCGACCATTACAACATTAATCATAGCACTTCGGACTCCAAGACTTAATCACATTAGTAGACAAGTCCAATAAAGGATTGTGCAGTTTTAACCAAGGCAATCCTAGAACAACTGGAGAAGGGTAAATTATCCAAAATAACCAAGTCCAAAATTTCTTGGTGAACTCCATTGATAGTGAGAAGAAATGCAGCAGTCTTATGAGTAATACATTTCAAAGGAGTGTTATCAATTGCAACCACAGAAATAGGTGATGACAAAGGTTTGGATTTCAATTTAAGGTTTTCCAAAAACCCTTTATCAATCACATTTAAGTGTTGAACCACAATCCACAAATACCTGAAATTCAATCAAATCTCCCTGCAGAGTAGTACTCCCAGAAAGAAACACTCCTGCAGAGCGTAAACAAGCTATACGGGCATAACTGACCTTTTTTTTTAATTTATTTGAATGACGCTCACAATACTTAATCAAATGGTCACCTTTACCACAATAAAGACACAATCCCCTCGGCGAATCTCCGGTCTTTTTTCCTGAGAGCAGAGTGACCTCCCCCCAACCTCCATCGGTTCCCCACCGTCAGAGCAGATTTTCTGGGGACTAGGACCTGACATTACGGGAGTCTGTACCTCATTGAGCCTGCACCTCAGTCTCCTGTCTATACGAACAGCTAACTGCATAGCTTCCTGCAGAGTCTCAGATGCAGGGAATGCAATTAGCAAATCCTTAACCCTTTCACTCAGACCAGCAAGAAATAAACTCAGCGCCGAATCATTCCACTTAAATTCTGAAGCCCATCTCCTGAAGTGTGTGCAATAATTTTCAACATCATCAGACCCCTGATTCAAATGTCTAAGTTCTGATTCAGCAGATGAGATTCGATCAGGATCGTCATATAATGGCCCCATAGCAGAAAAAAATTCTTCCACAAAACTTAAACACGGATTATTAGGCTGGAGAGAAAAGGCACAACCCTGTGGTTCTTTGCGCAAAAGTAACATAATAAAACCAATGCGCTGTGATTCATTCCCAGAGGATCTTGGCCTCAAACGAAAATATAACAAACAAGCATTTTTAAAGGAAAAAAAAAATCTTGCTGTTTACCATAAAAAACATCAGGCAGTCCTACCTTGGGCTCTCCAGGACAGCTACTCACGTGTTGCTGAAGCTCGGCCACCTCCAGACACAATTCCTGCAGGCGTTGAGCCAACTCCTGGACGGAAACCATACTGATCCTCGAATTTCTTTCCTTTTTAGTTTTTTGGGGCTGGACTTGCAGATCATAACAGTAACAAGAACTAAGGAAAGATAGGGGAAAGCTGTCCCTACAGTAAGACTAAGCTGAATCCCTACGATGTAGTGGGCTGCCTGTTCCTAGTGAACAGACCCGCCTACGTCCTCGGCTAGTCTAAACGAAGACCTATAGAATTAAGGGAGGGGTCCCTAAAAGAACTAAGGACTGGGACAAAAATGGGACACCTCCTAAACAGAAATTGTTGTAGAGCACAAAAGACAAACTGACAAAAAGTACTAGAGGTCCCAGAGGACCAAGCAAACTGACAGAGATAGGCACCGAAGCACCAGGCTAGCAAAACAGTCAAACAACACTGAAGTCCAGCAAAGCCATAAGGGCGGAGCTGGAATATATAGGCCGATGGTCACTTGACCGCAAAGCACAAGATAGAAAAAACTAACAGGAGGGTTCTAACAGTGACCACAGACCATTTCTCTGTTCTCATTCTTTTCGGCTGTTGTTTTCATTCATTGTGTCACTTTTTCATTTTGCCATTGCTCTCACCCCTAGAGGTACAGTAGCATGAGGCGGTGTCTATAGTACAACCCACTGAAGTTGCTCAGGTAGTGCAGCTCATCCAGGATGGCACATCAGTGCGAGCTGTGGCAAGAAGGGTAGCTGTGTCTATCAGCAGTGTCCAGAGCATGGAGCAGATACCAGGAGATGTGGAGGGAGCCATGGGAGGGCAAAAACCCAGCAATAGGACTGTTACCTCCTTCTTTGTGCAAGGAGGAACAGGAGGAGCACTGCCAGAGCCCTGCAAAATGACCTCCAGCAGGCCACTGCAAATGTTCATGTGTCTGCACAAATGGTTAGAAACCGACTCCATGAGGATGGTATGAGGGCCCGACGTCCACAGATGGGGGTTGTGCTCACAGCCCAACATCGTGCAGGACGCTTGGCATTTGCCACAGAACACCAGGATTGGCAAAGTCACCACTGGCGCCCTGTGCTCTTCACAGATGAAAGCAGGTTCACACTGAGGACATGTGACAGAGTCTGGAAACACCACGGAGAGCGATCTGCTGCCTGCAACATCCTTCAGCATGACCGGTTTGGCAGTGGGTCAGTAATGGTGTGGAGTGGCATTTCTTTGGAGGGCCGCACAGTCCTCCATGTGCTTGCCAGAGGTAGCCTGACTGCCATTAGGTACCGAGATGAGATCCTCAGACCCCTTGTGAGATCATATGCTGGTGCGGTTGGCCCTGGGTTCCTCCTAATGCAGGACAATGCCAGACCTCATGTGGCTGGAGTGAGTCAGCAGTTCCTGCAAGATGAAGGCATTGATGCTATGGACTGGCCCGCCCGTTCCTCAGACCTGAATCCGATTGAGCACATCAGGGACATCATGTCTCGCTCCATCCACCAACATCACGTTGCACCACAGACTGTCCAGGAGTTGGCGGATGCTTTAGTCCTGGTCTGGGAGGAGATCCCACAGGAGACCATCCGCAACCTCATCAGGAGTATGCCCAGGTGTTGTAGGGAGGTCATACAGGCACGTGGAGGCCACACACAATACTGAGCCTCATTTTGACTTGTTTTAAGGACATAACAGCAAAGTTGGATCAGCCTGTAGTGTGTTTTTCCACTTTAATTTTGGGGGTGACTCCAAATCCAGGCCTCCATTGGTTAATGAATTTGATTTCCATTGATGATTTTTGTGTGATTTTGTTGTCCGCACATTCAACTTTGTACAGAACAAAGTATTCAATGAGAATATTTCATTCATTCATTCAGATCTAGGATGTGTTATTTGAGTGTTCCCTTTATTTTTTTGAGCAGTGTATTTAATGAAGCTACCAGTTGAGGAGCTGTGATTCGTCAATTTCTCAAACTGGAGACTCTAATGTACTTGTCTTGTTGCTCAGTTGTGCAGTGGGGCCTCCCACTTCTCTTTCTACTCTGGTTAGAGCCTGTTTGTTCTCTCCTCTGAAGGGAGTAGTACACACCGTTGTAGGAAATCTTCAGTTTCTTTGCAATGTCTCGCATGGAATAGCCTTCATTTCTAAGAACAAGAATAGACTGTTGAGTTTCGCATGAAAGTTCTCTTTTTCTAGTCATTTTGAGAGTTTCATAGAACAAACAAATGTAATTCTCCAGATTCTCAATTAGCTCAAAGGAAGGTCAATTTTATAGCTTCTCAAATCAGCCAAACCATTTTCAGCTGGACTACCATACTTGTGCAAGCATTTTCTAGGATTTTCTAAACATCCATTAGCCTTCTTACACAGCACGCATAATGTACCATTAAAACACTGGTGGTTGTTGGAAATGGGCATCTATATACCTATGTAGATATTGCAATAAAAACAAGATGTTTGCAGCTAGAATAGTCATTTGCCGCATTAACAATGTATAGAGTGTATTTCTGATTTTCTGATTCATTTAATGTTCGCTTCATTGGAAAAAAATGTGCTTTTCTTTCAAAAATAATGAAATTTCTATATGACTTCAAACTTTTGAACGGTTGTATATGTATGTATATATATATACACTGTGTATATATATATACTGTGTATGTGTGTGTGTATATATATATATATATATATATATATATATATATATATATATATATATATATACAAACAGTACAGACCAAAAGATTGGACACACCCTCTCATTCAAAGATTTTTCTGTATTTTTATGACTATGATAATTGTACATTCACACTGAAGGCATCAAAACTATGAATTAACACATGTGGAATTATGTACTTAACAAAAAAGTGTGAAACAACTGAAAATATGTCTTATATTCTAGGTTCTTCAAAGTAGCCACCTTTTGCTTTGATGCTTGCTTTGCACACTCTTGGCATTCTCTTGATGAGCTTCAAGAGGTAGTCACCGGAAATGGTCTTCCAACAATCTTGAAGAAGTTCCCAGAGATGCTTAGCACTTGTTGTCCCTTTTACCTTCACTCTGCGGTCCAGCTCACCCCAAACCATCTCGATTGGGTTCAGGTCTGGTGACTGTGGAGGCCAGGTCATCTGGCGTAGCACCCCATCACTCTCCTTCTTGTTCAGATATCCCTTACACAGCCTGGAGGTGTGTTTGGGGTCATTGTCCTGTTGAAAAATAATTGATTGTCCAACTAAACGCAAACCTGATGGAATAGCATGCCGCTGCAAGATGCTGTGGTAGCCATGCTGGTTCAGTATGCCTTCAATTTTGAATAAATCCCCAACAGTGTCACCAGCAAAGCACCCCCACACCATCACACCTCCTCCTCCATGCTTCACGGTGGGAACCAGGCATGTAGAGTCCATCCGTTCACCTTTTCTGCGTCGCACAAAGACACGGTGGTTGGAACCAAGGATCTCAAATTTGGACTCATCAGACCAAAGCACAGATTTCCACTGGTCTAATGTCCATTCCTTGTGTTCTTTAGCCCAAACAAGTCTCTTCTGCTTGTTGCCTGTCCTTGGCAGTGGTTTCCTAGCACCTATTTTTACCATGAAGGCCTGTGTACAAAGTCTCCTCTTAACAGTTGTTGTAGAGATGTGTCTGCTGCTAGAACTCTGTGTGGCATTGACCTGGTCTCTAATCTGAGCTGCTGTTAACCTGTGATTTCTGAGGCTGGTGACTCGGATAAACTTATCCTCAGAAGCAGAGGTGACTCTTGGTCTTCCTTTCCTGGGGTGGTCCTCATGTGAGCCAGTTTCTTTGTAGCGCTTGATGGTTTTTGCAACTGCACTTGGGGACACTTTCAAAGTTTTCCCAATTTTTCGCACTGACTGACCTTCATTTCTTAAAGTAATGATGGCTACTCATTTTTCTTTACTTGGCTGCTTTTTTCTTGCCATAATACAAATTCTAACAATCTATTCAGTAGGACTATCAGTTGTGTATCCACCTGACTTCTGCACAACACAACTGATGGTCCCAGCCCCATTTATAAGGCAAGAAATCCCACTTATTAAACCTGACAGGGCACACCTGTGAAGTGAAAACCATTTTGGGTGACTACCCCTCGAAGCTTATCAAGAGAATGCCAAGAGTGTGCAAAGCAGTCATCAAAGCAAAAGGTGGCTACTTTGAAGAACCTAGAATATAAGACATATTTTCCATTGTTTCACACTTTTTTGTTAAGTATATAATTCCACATATGTTAATTCATAGTTTTGATGCCTTCAGTGTGAATGTACAATTTTCAAAGTCATGAAAATACAGAAAAATCTTTAAATGAGAAGGTGTGTCCAAACTTTTGGTCTGTACTGTGTGTATATGTGTGTGTGTGTGTGTGTGTGTGTATATATATATATATATATATATATATATATATATATATATATATATATATATATATATATATATATATATATATATATATAATAAAGAAAGCGCAGCAGCACTCCATTATGGCCAAGATACATGAAGACAATAAAACCATTTAATTTAAACTGTGTTATTACTCAATAAGCTTTACTTACAAAAAATGGAGGTTCTTAGCGCATAAATTGGCCAATTCATGTGTGCCCATCAACCGCTGCAAGGTGACCTCCCATCTGATGGGTACTACTCTGCCTACATGCCTCTCTTGGGCTACAAGCCTATAACTCTGGACAAAACATGTCACTTCTGGGCTAAAACACCTACAATTTAAATGGGCTGGTAGAATAGAATATACATCACCTGCTGGTTAAATGGGGGGAGTGCAAGGTCAAACTGCCTCCTGTTTGACCTTGCACTCCCCCCATTTAACCTGCAGGTGATGTACAGTGCCTACAAGTAGTATTCAACCCCCTGCAGATTTAGCTGGTTGACACATGCGGAATTAACTTGGCATTGTTACATTTGTACTGTAGATCAGCCTGGAAGTGGGAAATGCACTGCAGCAAATTTTTTTTTTTTTTTTCTTTAAAAACGTTAAAAGTTAATTCAGAGTGTCATTTATTATTCAACCCCTCAAACCACAAGAATTCTGTTTGGTCCCCCTAAAGTATTAAGAAGTAGTTCAGGCACCAAGAATAATGAGCTTCACATGTGTGGATTAAAGATCTCTTTTGCCAGCCTTTTCTGACTATTTAAGACCCACCCCAAACTTGTGAACAGCACTCAGACATGGTCAACATGAGAAAGACAAAGGAGCATTCCAAGGCCATCAGAGACAAGATCGTGGAGGGTCACAAGGCTGGCAAGGGGTACAAAACCCTTTCCAATGAGTTGGGCCTACCTGTCTCCACTGTTGGGAGCATCATCCGTAAGTGGAAGGCTTATGGAACTACTGTTAGCCTTCCACGGCCTGGACAACCTTTGAAAGTGTCCTCCCATGCCGAGTCAAGGCTAACCCAAGGACAACAAGGAGGGAGCTCCGGGAAGATCTCATGGCAGTGGGGACATTGGTTTCAGTCAATACCATAAGTAACGTACTCCACCGCAATGGTCTCCGTTCCAGACGAGCCTGTATGGTACCTTTACTTTCAAAGCGTCATGTCAAGGCTCGTCTACAGTTTGCTCATGATCACTTGGAGGACTCTGAGACAGACTGGTTCAAGGTTCTATGGTCTGATGAGACCAAGATCGAGATCTTTGGTGCCAACCACACACGTGACGTTTGGAGACTGGATGGCACTGCATACGACCCCAAGAATACCATCCCTACAGTCAAGCATGGTGGTGGCAACATCATGCTGTGGGGCTGTTTCTCAGCCAAGGTGTGTACAATAGTAAAATCTCGGCACACCAATGGTTAGAATTTAATTGAATTTATTATTAGAGCAGTCCACATATACGTTTCGGTCCGAAAATTGGACCTTCATCAGTGTACTGCAGAAAAAAGGATCAAAAAGAGAAATTGTCGCTTATACAAATGAAAATCAAAATACAAGTGTAACAACATAGGTCAAAATTGTGCTACAATTAGTTAAATGCATTAGCAGATTCTGTCAACAATATCAAAGCTGTACAATATATAGCCAATGAACACTTACTGAGTGTGGAATGGGGGAAGAGAAAATAGAATAGAAGAACGCTGTGTTCTTAGTGTGGAACCTGTGGACACAAGGGACATTGGTGGTTTAAGTGAAATAGCCTGAATAGTGGAAGACGCTAAGTTGGTCAGTAATACCTGGAAGATCCTGCTATACCTGGGCGCAGATGGAGTGGGAGTGATGGCATGCGGTATCCACCGCTAATGACCGGCATAGTGCTATGAGAAAACGCGCCGTGTGTAACTAGAGGGTGGGCGGGATCGGAAAGAAGCGATGGCCAATCAGCAAACGGGAGTTTGATAGACATGTTGGCCATATCCGGTAACAATACCGGAAGTGACGTTAGCGGTTACGGGGAACGCTAGTGATTGGTGGAAGTACGCGCATGCGCTAATGCGTGCGTGTCAGCCGATGGCAGAGTGCGTTCCACAGAGTAGGAAGAGGAGATAACAGCTGATCTGTGCATTCCACCTTAGGGGAGTCGTAGATGACGTGATGGGTGTGGAGGGAAGAGGCAGGAGGAGGGCGGATAATGGAATACAGGGAAATCTGAAATGGAAGGAGATAATAGTTAGTACTGATGTAGGTAGACATATTAAGGACAAAATGTTTAAGAGAGGAGGACTTCAATGATAATATCTGATGAGACAAAACACAGTAAAAAATAAAACAAAATAAACAAATGATATGAAACAAAGCACTATAAGATGATCATGGTCTTGATCAGGTGTCACATGAAAGCAAGGGGGTCATAGTCTCTGTTAAGCCCTCTAGGGGCTAAGGATTGTAATTCATGTATCCAGTAAGCCTCTCTTTGTTTCAGTTTCTGAATGCGGTTGCCACCGCGTCGAGGCTGCTGGATATGCTCAATTACCTGGAATCTAAGTTGTGTGACACTATGTCCTGTTGTGACGAAATGATGGGGGATAGGTAGCAGCAGATTTTTGCACCTGATCGTAGATTTATGCTTTGATATCCTATCCTTGATGGGTTGAGTTGTCTCCCCAACGTATATTAAACCACAGGGGCATTTTGTGAGGTATATCACAAAGCTGGTATCACATGTGAAGAAACCTTTAACTGGGTATTGTTTACCGGTTTGGGGATGATGGATGTTATTACCTTTAAGAATGTTATTGCACTGATGGCATTGGAGACAAGGGAATGTACCCTTCTTAGGAGTTTGGAGAAATCTCTGTCGTGGGCCTAGTGTGGTGGATCCTATGTCCGTTCGTATCAGAGAGTCTTTTAAATTCGGTGCCCTTTTGAAACATGGTAAAAATGGATGTTGAAATTCAGTGATGGTTGGGTATCCTGTGCTTAATATGTTCCAATGCTTACGTATAGTTCTATGTAATATATAAGCTGAAGGGTGGAACGTGTGTACAAAGGGAATACGGTTAGAGTTATTGGTCCGTGGGCGATTCTGTTCGCTCAATTGTTCATCTAACAATGGCTGTGGATATCCCCTTTCTTGAAATTTGAGGGACATTTCTAGTAGTCGCTGTTGACGAAGAGATGTATTAGAAACAATACGTCTAACTCTCTGGAACTGAGACTTAGGAATGGCGCGTTTGATGGAGGTAGGGTGATTGCTGGAGTAATGTAGTAGAGTATTACGGTCAGTGGGTTTCCGGTAAAGGTCAGTGTAGAGAAGGCCTGATTCATCTTTGATGACTAGTGTGTCCAGGAAACTGATTTGGTTTGGATGTGAGTCCATGGTGAAATTTTTCTCAGCCAAGGGGCCTGGCCATCTGGTCCGCATCCATGGGAAGATGGATAGCACGGCCTACCTGGAGATTTTGGCCAAGAACCTCCGCTCCTCCATCAAGGATCTTAAGATGGGTCGTAATTTCATCTTCCAACAAGACAACGACCCAAAGCACACAGCCAAGAAAACCAAGGCCTGGTTCAATAGGGAAAAAGTCAAGGTGTTGGAGTGGCCTAGTCAGTCTCCTGACCTTAACCCAATTGAAAACTTGTGGAAGGAGCTCAAGAATAAAGTCCACATGAGACACCCAAAGAACCTAGATAACTTGGAGAAGATCTGCATGGAGGAGTGGGCCAAGATAACTCCACAGACCTGTGCCGGCCTGATCAGGTCTTATAAAAGACGATTATTAGCTGTAATTGCAAACAAGGGTTATTCCACAAAATATTACACATAGGGGTTGTATAATAATTGACCCACACTTTTATGTTTAAAATTTAATAAAATTCAACTGAGCAACATATCTTTTTGGTTTGTAAGATTTATGCTTCTGTTCATAAAACCTACTCTCGTTTGCAGTTTGAAGGCTCTAACTTATTTGCATCTTATGAAACCAGCTAAATCTGCAGGGGGTTGAATACTACTTGTAAGCACTGTATATTCTATTCTACCAGCCCATTTAAATTGTAGGTGTTTTAGCCCAGAAGTGACATGTTTTGTCCAGAGTTATAGGCTTGTAGCCCAAGAGAGGCATGTAGGCAGAGTAGTACCCATCAGATGGGAGATCACCTTGCAGCGGTTGATGGGCACACATGAATTGGCCAATTTATGCGCTAAGAACCTCCATTTTTTGTAAGTAAAGCTTATCGAGTAATAACACAGTTTAAATTAAATGGTTTTATTGTCTTTATGTATCTTGGCCATAATGGAGTGCTGCTGCGCTCTCTTTTTATATATCTTATGCAGTTTCTGCAGCTTGCACCTGTTCACATTTAGGATGTGCTGGTCAGTTTTTTTTACATATATATATATATATATGTATATATGTATGTGTATGTATGTATATGTATATATATGTATATGTGTATATATATATGTATGTATATGCATGTATATATATATATATATATACAGTACAGACCAAAAGGTTGGTCACACCTTCTCATTTAAAGATTTTTCTGTATTTTCATGACTTTGAAAATTGTACATTCACACTGAAGGCATCAAAACTATGAATTAACACATGTGGAATTATATACTTAACAAAAAAGTGTGAAACAATGGAAAATATGTCTTATATTCTAGGTTCTTCAAAGTAGCCACCTTTTGCTTTGATGACTGCTTTGCACACTCTTGGCATTCTCTTGATGAGCTTCAAGAGGTAGTCACCAGAAATGGTTTTCACTACACAGGTGTGTCCTGTCAGGTTTAATAAGTGGGATTTCTTGCCTTATAAATGGGGTTGTGACCATCAGTTGTGTTGTGCAGAAGTCAGGTGGATACACAGCTGATAGTCATACTGAATAGATTGTTAGAATTTGTATTATGGCAATAAAAAGCAGCCAAGTAAAGAAAAACGAGTGGCCATCATTACTTTAAGAAATGAAGGTCAGTCAGTCCGAAAAATTGGGAAAACTCTGAATGTGTCCCCAAGTGCAGTTGCAAAAACCATCAAGCGCTACAAAGAAACTGGCTCACATGAGGACCGCCCCAGGAAAGGAAGACCAAGAGTCACCTCTGCTTCTGAGGATAAGTTTATCCGAGTCACCAGCCTCAGAAATCGCAGGTTAACAGCAGCTCAGATTAGAGACCAGGTCAATGCCACACAGAGTTCTAGCAGCAGACACATCTCTACAACAACTGTTAAGAGGAGACTTTGTGCAGCAGGCCTTCATGGTAAAATAGCTGCTAGGAAACCACTGCTAAGGACAGGCAACAAGCAGAAGAGACTTGTTTGGGCTAAAGAACGCAAGGAATGGACATTAGACCAGTGGAAATCTGTGATTTAGTCTGATGAGTCCAAATTTGAGATCTTTGGTTCCAACCACCGTGTGTTTGTGCGACGCAGAAAAGGTGAACGGATGGACTCTACATGCCTGGTTCCCACCGTGAAGCATGGAGGAGGAGGTGTGATGGTGTGGGGGTGCTTTGCTGGTGACACTGTTGGGGATTTATTCAAAATTGAAGGCATACTGAACCAGTATGGCTACCACAGCATCTTGCAGCGGCATGCTATTCCATACGGTTTGCGTTTAGTTGGACCATCATTTATTTTTCAACAGGACAATGACCCCAAACACACCTCCAGGCTGTGTAAGGGCTATTTGACCAAGAACGAGAGTGATGGGGTGCTACGGCAGATGACCTGGCCTCCACAGTCACCAGACCTGAACCCAATCGAGATGGTTTGGGGTGAGCTGGATCGCAGAGTGAAGGCAAAAGGGCCAACAAGTGCTAAGCATCTCTGGGAACTCCTTCAAGATTGTTGGAAGACCATTTCCGGTGACTACCTCTTGAAGCTCATCAAGAGAATGTCAAGAGTTTGCAAAGCAATCATCAAAGCAAAAGGTGACTACTTTGAAGAACCTAGAATATAAGACATATTTTCAGTTGTTTCACACTTTTTTGTTAAGTACATAATTCCACATGTGTTAATTCATAGTTTTGATGCCTTCAGTGTGAATGTACAATTTTCAAAGTCATGAACATACAGAAAAATCTTTAAATGAGAAGGTGTGTCCAAATTTTTGGTCTGTACTGTATATATATTATAATATAATATTCTCATTGATTTTAAGGGGTATTCTCAACCCCACACATTTATGATTTTTCCACAAGATATAGATGTTTGATAGATATGGCTTCCAACTCTCCTACTCTTGGATCTGCACTTTTCTTGAGAACGGCGGTCTCTCAGCTCTCTGTGTCTGCGCATGCATGATTAATTTGATTAATATGGGAGTTCTGAGAACAGCCAAGCCTTTACTTCTATGGGATGTGTGAAAACAACCAAGAAAGTTTGCAAAGCATTTTTTGGGAAATTTTTGGAGAGAGCCATGCATGCACAACCACCTCTCTGCTGTCATGAGGTGAAGGACAGGGTCTCCCGTTCTTGGGATATGAGGGACCTTCATCTGTCGGACATTTATCCCATGTCCTGTGAATATTCAATGAATATATGAGGTGAGAAAACCCCTTTAATAAATAATGCTATCGGTGTATGCTGTGCCCATCTAAATGCTGTTGAATGGAGGATGCAGCATTTTAACAACTGATGATGTTAGCATCCATGCGATCACAAGAGCCATGGAACTTCAGCCTTATTTGCTTAATATGGGCCCCAGCATGAGACCTACATAGTAATATACATTATTCATCAGTTCAAAATTCATATATAATATTGTGGAGCACCAAGTATTTTGTTGGACTTCAAACTAAAAGTTAAAATACTGAGGCCCATATCCTGAGTGCAAGAATAACCAGGGGTTGTTGGGCTCTTTAAAATATACCTAATGTGTAACTCTGTTTCAGTTAATTTGGTTATAAGACCCTCCTTCAAGTGTTGGCATCTGGATTTCAGGATTTAACATCTACATGTTCTCTTTTGACTGCTACAAAGGCTGTGTTTTCAGTGTAATGATGCTTTAAAAATAAGCTTGCCAGTATGACTGATGTATGCATGTATCTATGTTGACTTCAGATTTATCCTACTGTTTTCCACAGACCCTTAGGTTAATTAGATTATGGGTATGTCGAAAATGTAACCTAGCACAGCAAAACACGTAGATGAGAGAGGCTTTAATTAACTCAGAGAAACAAGCTTTCTAATTTATGATGTCGTCTGTGTTTTGTTCTAGTTTAAGCATATTTCACCAGTCTCCACTCTGTGCATATGCGTTTCTGCTGCAACTAGCCTGTGGTTAAAAAAGAAGGCTGCTCTTCACATTTATTGCTCATTTGTTCAGTGTCTTGCCTGCACATGAGTTTGTGAGAAGTGGATATAGTTCTGTGTGTTTTTCTTTTTTGTTAAAGAGAATTTGTCAGTATGATCACAACTGCGGGACCGAGTGTTGGCTGTTGTGCTGGGATAGGGTGGAGTAGGGTGAACACGACAAACTGCTGGACTGTGAGTGAGGTGCAGGCAGAGATGTTATGGTGGATTGAGAAAGATGTGGTGTGCTCGATGTCTGCGAACTTTCAAAAACAGCAGGCATGTCCACTTCCGTAACAGCTGACAGGCTCTCACTCACCCTGACTGTAGCGCATAAACAAGTGGAGGTTCTGCGGCCGTAGACCTCTGTGACCACACTTGGCACGGTGACTGAGGAAGAAGAAGTAGCAGATGCAGTTGTTGGGTGGCCGGTCGTTTTATTGCAGTGAGATTCCCAGAATTAACGCATGTTGATCGTGCATGTGCCAGTTCATGCATATAGTAGTCAAATTATTGTAATTTTTGCATATACTGAGTCGTTTTTTACAAAGTTGGCAGATATTGTGAGTTAGGTCATCCTTTGCGTTCTCAAAAAAGGCCCAGGCTAGGCAACCCTTGCCGCTTCTGCGAACTGCAGACCCGTGACCGCTGCTGGCCACAGCCAGAGTTGTGGCTGTGAATGCAGTGCTCCTCATGCTTGCATCACTCCGTGTCTGTGCGGTAAGCCGCAATGTAACCTCCTCGTCTTCCTCCTCCTCCTCCTCCAACTTCTCTGCTGAGCTACTCAGCTGTGTGCCTCTGGGTTCACACGAAGTGGGACCTACAACCTCATCCTCTCTATTCTCCCACTCCTCTGTTCTCCCACAGCACAGTACAGTCCACATGAGCCTCATCAGGATCACCTTCACCCCTGGGGGTTATCGTCTGGTGATGAGGGTCTGGGTTTTGCTCGGACCCTACTTCGTTCGGCCCCAGATCCAACTGAAAATTTTTTTAGAAAGCAGATGCTTTCCTCCTCTTGAGGCTGTGAATCTTTGGAGCAGACCTCTGATGCCCATGGAATAGAATGTGTGAACAGCTCTGCAGACTCGCCCATCTGTGGTTCCCCACAGTCAGTTGGGCGGTTGGAGAGTTGTGATGTGGGGGAAAACCAGGGTAATTAGGTGCCACCTCTGAGGACTGTACTGTGTGTGATGTTAATGTGGAGGAAGAGGAGGATAGGCCACTTGAGGCAGCTCTTGCCATCCAGTCGAGCACATGCTCTTTCTGGCCTTCATCTACAAGGTGTACTGCTGTGCGGCTGCCAAAGAAAGGGAGTCGAGTAGCCCGTCCAGTAACAGAAGTTGTTAGTTGTCTTTTGATAGGACGAGCCAATGTTTGTTCAGTAGAGCTTTCAGTAACATTGCCACCTACCCCACGTACATCTCGAACACCAAGTCTATTCCACCTTCCACCATGACCTTGGTTTTTCCCACTCATGTTGGATGTACTCTTCCTCTCTTTTAACCAGCTGTTTTACAACCCTAGGCCCAGACCTGTCACTAAATTAACAATCAGTATTTATTTGCTGAGGTAGTGTGGCTGGACTACAGAATTAGCACATAGGATTTAGATGCTGAAATGTGGACTGCTGTCTGGACCACACATTTAGCACAAAGGATTGATATTCTGGAAGGTCGATTTGACACAGGATCCTATCTATCAGAACTAGCTAACAATAAACAGCCTAGTTAACTATCTGACTATTTGCAGCAGCAGCCTCACCATGCTGTTACACTAACAAAATGGCACCAAAGCCTCATGTCCTCTTTTTATATGGAGAGGGACATGTGACTTCGGCAGCCAATGACACAAGCCTTTTTGTCTGGACATTGTGGATAGTTTCTATGCCCTAATTGGCTGCCAGAATCTCCACATACTAAGTTAATAAAAAAAAAGAACAGTCCGCCGCTCCTCTGACCTCTCCTCACCCCATCCCCTCATCAAACACGTCCCGCCCTCCCGCTCCTCATAAAGCACCACTATGCTAGCCAAAGTACTAAAAAAAAGATTAATGGAACTGCGATCATTTACCACACTTTTGCCGAATTTTGCCGATTTTGAGGAAAATGCTCGGGGGTCCGAACACGAATCTGAATGTGCAATGTTCGTGCCGACTTTGAGATTGGCGAACGTTTTACGAACAAGTTCGCTCATCTCTAGTACTAACCATGCAGTGTGCCCAAACTTTTGCATCAGCCCATCTTCCTTTTTGTAATTTTTAAAATGTAAAAGATGAAGAAAAAATATATATATATATATATTTATATTTATTAGTATTTTTTTCTTTTTTTGCCCAAAATACAAAGGAAATATGTCATCACGGTGACTCAGTGGATAGCACTTGCAGCTCTGGGATCCTGGGTTCAAATCCCACCAAGGACAACATCTGCAAGGAGTTTGTATGTTCTCCCCGTGTTTGTGTGGGTTATCTCCGGGTTCTCTGGTTTCCTCCCACACTCCAAAGACATACTGATAGGGAATGTACATTGTGAGCCCCAATGGGGACAGTGCTGATATTGTCTGTGAAGCGCTGTGGATTAATGGCGCTATATAAGTGAGTGAAATAAATAAATCTTTTTAACTTTAGGCCTTTTAGGGATCATTGCATCTTCAACTTGCTTAACTGTTCACAATAACTGTAATTTTGTAGTTTTGACCAGGGGTGCCCAAACTTTTACATACCACTGTACATGCCCATATAAACAGCTTAAGTGGATTGATCCTACTGCCAGGTTCATTTTAAGCAGTCTTGTACATAAAGAATGAAAGAGCTTTATTGATTACTTGTTTTAATAAGTATACTCTCTCTGCTGCTTATTGAATTGATGTTTTATGTAAACATTGAATTGGTGCTCTTGTCCACCCAAATGCTACAGGTGCTTCTCAAAAATTAGAATATCATCAAAAAGTTAATTTATTTCAGTTCTTCAATACAAAAAGTGAAACTCATATATTATATACAGTCAATACAAACAGAGTGATCTATTTCAAGTGTTTATATCTGTTAATGTTGATGATTATGGCTTACAGCCAATGAAAACACAAAAGTCATTATCTCAATAAATTAGAATTAACAAAAAACACCGGCAAAGGCTTCCTAATCATTTAAAAAGATGCCTTAGTCTGTTTCAGTAGGCTCCACAATCATGGGGAAGACTGCTGACTTGACAGATGTCCAGAAGGCAGTCATTGACACACTCCACAAGGAGAGTAAGCCACAAAAGGTCATTGCTAAAGAAGCTGGCTGTTCACAGAGTGCTGTATCCTAGAATATTAATGGAAAGTTGAGTGGAAGGAAAAAGTGTGGTAGAAAAAGGTGCACAAGCAACCGGAATAACCGCAGCCTTGAAAGGATTGTTAAGAAAAGGCCATTCAAAAATTTGTGGGAGATTCACAAGGAGTGGACTGCTGCTGGAGTCATTACTTCAAGATCCACCACACACAGACGTATCCAGGACATGGGCTACAAGTGTTGCATTCCTTGTGTCAAGCCACTCATGACCAATACACAACGCCAGAAGCGTCTTACCTGGGCAAAGGAGAAAAAGACCTGGACTGTTGTCCAAGGTGTTGTTTTCAATTGAAAGTAAATTTTGCATTTCATTTGGAAATCAAGTCTGGAGGAAGAGTGGAGAGGCACACAATCCAAGCTGCTTGAGTTCAACACAAGAGACACATTACGACACCACACTGCTTTTCAAGCAAAAATCACTAGGAATCACCTCTTACTGCGTGCTTTAAGACTGTAGTGGTGGTGCACATCCAAGAAAAATTTAACTTCAGCATAAGGTAGAAAGAAAAGTAGCACTCACCCAGTCTTCTTAAAACGTTGCTTTATTATTATGTGCGGGACATATAAGCATGCAGCATCGGACTGAGACCCCGGAGGGTGTGCGGGGGAGAGGAAAAAAGGACGACGGCCGTTTCGCTGGTTTCCGACGCTTCAATGGGTCCAAAGTGACTCCGGGGTCTCAGTCCGATGCCGTACGTTTATATGTCCCGCACATAATAAAGGAACGTTTTAAGAAGACTGGGTGAGTGCTACCTTTCTTTCTACCTTATACCCAAGCTGCTTGAGGTCTAGTGTGAAGTTTCCACAATCAGTGATGGTTTGGGGAGCCATGTCATCTGCTGGTGTAGGTCCACTGTGTTTTATCAAGACCAAAGTCAGTGCAGCCGTCTACCAGGACATTTTAGAGCACTTCATGCTTCCCTCTGCCGACAAGCTTTTTGGAGATGGAAATTTCATTCTCCAGCAGGACTTGGCACCTGTCCACACTGCCTAAAGTACCAATACCTGGTTTAAAAACAACAGTATCACGGTGCTTGATTGGCTAGCAAACTCACCTGACCCTAACCCCATAGGGAATCTATGGAGTATTGTCAAGAGGAAGATGAGAGACACCAGACCCAACAATGCAGACGAGCTGAAGGCTGCTATCAAAGCAACCTGGGCTTCCATAACACCTCAGCAGTGCCACAGGCTGATCGCCTCCAGGCCACGCCACATTGATGCAGTAATTGATGCAAAAGGAGCCCCGACCAAGTATTGAGTGCATTTACTGAACATAGATTTCAGCAGGCCAACATTTCAGGTTTTAAAATAATTTTTCAAGCTGGTGTTATAAAGTATTCTAATTTACTGAGATAATGACTTTTGTGTTTTCATTGGCTGTAAGCCATACTCATCAACATTAGCAGAAATAAATATTTGAAATAGATCACTCTGTAATGACTCTATATAATGAATTTCACTTTTTGTATTGAAGAACTGAAATAAATTAACTTTTTGGTGATATTCTAATTTTGTGAGAAGCACCTGTATATATTGAACACGTTGTATTGCATAAATAGTGTGAACCCACTGCTGCCACGTCACATACTGCAGCGCTGGGGTCCTGAGTTCAAATCCCACCAGGGACAACATCTGCAAGGAGATCGTATGTTCTCCCTGTGTTTGCTTGGGTTTCCTCCAGTTTTCTCCCATACTTCAAAGACATACTGACAGGGAATTTAGATTATGATACCCAACGGGTACAGCGATGATTATATCTGTAAGCAGGTGCAGAATATGATGGCCATATATAAGGGAGTAAAATAAATAAATACTGACCATGCCGCAGCAGAAAAACCCTTCAGTTGTATACAGTAGATATCAACTTGGAATTACTATACCATTTTGCACAACATGCTGCATCCCCCATTGGGAGTCTGTCACCCTGCCCTCGTGCTGTGCGCACACTGCTGACTCCTATGTAGTCAGTGCAAAAGTTTAGATTCTAAACTTTACAAGCTAATATCTCTGCAACAGAGAGGAGGAATTAAAGAACCAAAAAAAACTAATTTTATTCTGCTGTGCAGCCATTATAAAATGAGGTAGCAAAAACCAATGATTTGTCCTCTTTATTCTGCTTTCAGATGGGGTAGCATAAACATAGTGACAGATTCTCTTTAACCTCGTAAGGACTTTGCGATTTTTGCGCTTTCATTTTTTCTTCTCTTTCTAAGAGCCATAACGTTTTTATATGTCCACCCAAATAGCTGAATGAGGGCTTGCTTTTTGCAGGATGAGTTGTACTTTTTGAAAGACCCCATTCATATTGCCATGTAATGTTCTGGAAAATGGAAAAAAATACCAAGTGCTGTGAAATTGTGAAAAAATAAAAAAAAACACGATTCTGCAATTGTTTTTCGAGTTTTGTTTTTATGTCGTTCATTGTGCAGTAAAAATTACCTGGAAATTTTTTTTTTACAGTTCGGTACGATTACTTCGATACCAAACTTGCGTATTTTTTTCTTATATAAGTGGTGAAAAAAAGTTTTTACATTTGTAGAAGGATATAAATTGGCTTCTGTCATCATTTTCAAGACCTGTAACCAGGGCTGTGGAGTCTGTGTCCATTTTGGTGAAGTCAGAATAAAATGTACCGACTCCTAAAACATATAATAAATTGGGTACAGTAGTTCAATGCAGGATGTGCTGTAAATGCTTTTATAAGAATTTGGGAAAGTTATGAAATGTCCTATAAATGTCTGTTCTGTTCCTGATCTAAGGGTCTAAGCTTTTAGTTGAGATGACTTTGTACTGCACTTTATGTACATGCTCAGCAGTGAGGCAGTGAGATGAATCTGTGCTGCACTTTATGTACATTCTCAGTATAGTGAGGCAGTGAGATGAATCTGTGCTGCACTTTATGTACATGCTCAGTAGTGAGGCAGTGAGATGAATCTGTGCTACACTTTATGTACATGCTCAGTAGTGAGGCAGTGAGATGAATCTGTGCTGCACTTCATGTAAATGCTCAGTAGTGAGGCAGTGAGATGAATCTGTGCTGCCCTTTATGTACATGCTCAGTAGTGAGATGAATCTGTGCTGCACTTTATGTACATGTTCAGTAGTGAGGCAGTGAGATGAATCTGTGCTGCACTTTATGTACATGCTCAGTAGTGAGGCAGTGAGATGAATCTGTGCTGCACTTTATGTACATGCTCAGTAGTGAGATGAATCTGTGCTGCACTTTATGTACATTCTCAGTATAGTGAGGCAGTGAGATGAATCTGTGCTGCACTTTATGTACATACTCAGTAGTGAGGCAGTGAGATGAATCTGTGCTGCACTTTATGTACATGCTCAGTAGTGAGGCAGTGAGATGAATCTGTGCTGCACTTTATGTAAATGCTCAGTAGTGAGGCAGTGAGATGAATCTGTGCTGCCCTTTATGTACATGCTCAGTAGTGAGATGAATCTGTGCTGCACTTTATGTACATGCTCAGTAGTGAGGCAGTGAGATGAATCTGTGCTGCACTTTATGTACATGCTCAGTAGTGAGGCAGTGAGATGAATCTGTGCTACACTTTATGTACATGCTCAGTAGTGAGGCAGTGAGATGAATCTGTGCTGCACTTTATGTACATGCTCGGTAGTGAGGCAGTGAGATGAATCTGTGTTGCACTTTATGTACATGCTCAGTAGTGAGGCAGTGAGATGAATCTGTGCTGCACTTTATGTACATGCTCAGTAGTGAGGCAGTGAGATGAATCTGTGCTGCACTTTATGTACATACTCAGTAGTGAGACAGTGAGATGAATCTGTGCTGCACTTTATGTACATTCTCAGTATAGTGAGGCAGTGAGATGAATCTGTGCTGCACTTTATGTACATGCTCAGTAGTGAGGCAGTGAGATGAATCTGTGCTGCACTTTATGTACATGCTCAGTAGTGAGGCAGTGAGATGAATCTGTGCTGCACTTTATGTACATGCTCAGTAGTGAGGCAGTGAGATGAATCTGTGCTGCACTTTATGTACATGCTCAGTAGTGAGGCAGTGAGATGAATCTGTGCTGCACTTTATGTACATGCTCAGTAGTGAGGCAGTGAGATGAATCTGTGCTGCACTTTATGTACATACTCAGTGAGGCAGTGAGATGAATCTGTGCTACACTTTATGTACATGCTCAGTAGTGAGGCAGTGAGATGAATCTGTGCTGCACTTTATGTACATGCTCAGTAGTGAGGCAGTGAGATGAATCTGTGCTGCACTTTATGTACATGCTCAGTAGTGAGGCAGTGAGATGAATCTGTGCTGCACTTTATGTACATGCTCAGTAGTGAGGCAGTGAGATGAATCTGTGCTGCACTTTATGTACATGCTCAGTAGTGAGGCAGTGAGATGAATCTGTGCTGCACTTTATGTACATACTCAGTAGTGAAGCAGTGAGATGAATCTGTACTGCACTTTATGTACACGCTCAGTAGTGAGGCAGTGAGATGAATCTGTGCTGCACTTTATGTACATGCTCAGTAGTGAGGCAGTGAGATGAATCTGTGCTGTACTTTATGTACATGCTTAGTAGTGAGGCAGTGCTGTGGAGTCGGAGTCGTGGAGTCTGTGTCCATTTTGATGGGGTCTGAGTCAAAGTCAGTATAAAATGGACCAACTCCTTCCGCAGTGGATGCATTTCAAAAACTCATGTAATCCACACCTAAGTGTATTAATAAAGTTTTGTCAAAGCAAAAAAACAGGAAGTAACAAAAACCAAGCTACTTTATTTAAAGCACGACACACCAGAGACCAAAAACGCAATATCGCAGGTTAAAAAAACACCAAAAGCTCATTGTGGGAACGTCGACTCAGGGGACTTGCAATCATACGATCACTTGTTCTATATGCAACAATAGAAAAGTATTGCTGTATATAGCAAAAATCATGGTCTCCTATGGACACCAGCCAGAAGCTAGCATTCACGGGAGTATAGTCCTAACAGGCACAGGGATCTTCAGCTAACCCCCAGCTGTTATGGCAACCCATCGATGCCCCACGATTGCATCACGGGGGCGCCATTGACCAGTTAGAATAGCACACCCACCTGGATGTGGTGTAAGTGCCACTGTCAGAGAATGTCAGCGGCATTTAACAGGCTAACATCCGCGGTAGGTACGGAGCCCCACCTGTGGCTGTTATAGACAAATGATGGCTGAATGACACATCCATCATCTGCCGGGAAAGGGGTGGGCTCCGCTACTGAGCGCTCTCCATTAGTCCTCTGCGGACGAGTGCCATATAGGCACAGCGCTGGTTGTTAAGTGCTTAAAGACCTCTCATCAGTTTTGGCTACATCATGGAATAGTGGCTCCAGACCTGAATATAACATTGACTTGATTTATTTTTTAATTCCTCATCTCCACTGCAGAGATATTAGCTTGTAAAATTTAAATGCTAATGGTCTACGAAGACCAAGGGGACATTGGCAAAGATTATTCTTTGTGGATATTGACTTCAATCATAAGCATCATGCCAAGACCCCCTTCCCTCCCCACCAGGAAAATAATAGAACTTGCTCTCAGTGTTTGAGACATGTAAAGACACACAGACATGATCTCCTCACCTCACTGATCTTACTGCCGGCATCTACTGTGATTACAAGCAGGGCAGAAGATTAGAGCAGAGCTGTTCATCATTACAGACACCTCCTGCATCTGCAGCTTTCATCCCAAGGTACTGTCATCTTTGCCCTCCTCACCCTCACCCCACACTACCTCTGCAGAGGAGCTTGTAATGACACACAACCCTGTGCTACGCTACTGTGCACAGTAGATGCCAGCAGTAACATCAGTAAGGAAAGCAGGGCTGTGTCATTGCATGTCTAACATAGGGAAAGCCAGGTCTGATATTCCCTGGAGGCTTGTTATTTTTGTTATTTTTTCCCCTGCATGCCGTTTTCCAATCATAAGCAGGAGGCATCAACACCCACAGAGACTAATTTTTGACAATGTCCCCTTGGTCTTAGTGGAAATTAGAATCTAAACTTTACAAACTAATATCTCTGCGACAGAGATGAGACATTTTTAAAAAATAAAAATGTTTTATTCAGCTCTGCAGCCAATATTCCATGATGTGGCTAAAATTGACAAGAGGTTTTCTTTAAAGAAAATCTGTCACCAAGTTTATGCTGCCATATCTGCTAGCACAATAAAGTAGGGACATAAACCCTTACTCTGCTGCTGGGTCTGTTGTTGGGCTTCTTGCTGTAGTTTTGATAAAACAGTTATCTGCTATAACTCTTCCACTTCTCTTATTGATGAGCTCCTATGTAGTCGGCGATGTTCATGACCTACAGATAAAATAGAGAATGTATCCAAACTACAGCAAGAAGCCCACTAAGTGGCGCACGGCTGGAATCAGGGCCTCTGTTTCTATTTCATGCTACCCTCAAAGCATAGAATAGCTGTGCATAAAGCACCACTCTGGCATTTTTTTTTATTTCAGCACTGGAGTGGTGCTACACATCAGAGTTCCCTGCCCCTAGTAATATAGTTACCACCCGCCGTCTTCAGCTCTTCCCAGTGCTGCTCTGGTCTCTCACCGCCATCTTACAACCGCAACTTCTGACTGACTGGAAGTCCGAGGTATAGGTCACAGGCTCTTAGTGTGAATCTGAGAGTCTTGTTCTGGCTCGCATAGACTTACTTTAAGAAGTGACTACTGGAGCGATCCGGCAGGTCACAAACTGCTGGAGGGCGACAGAAGCAGTGCTGAGAACCGAAGAAGACACCAGCTGGTAAGTGTAAGACTAGGGCCAGGGAATCTAGCCTAGAAGCCCCACTCCAGCAGTGAATAAAGAAAAGGCTAGAGTGGTGCTTACAGGGGGTTAATATACTGTACTCCATGGTTCAGTGTTATGTAGCAGACATGGCATTATCACACACATCTGCTGAGGGCATCCAGACATCCACTACAATTCAGAGGCGATCAATGGGGTTTTGTCATTCTACTGTGACTTCTTAAGGACAGTATATCCATCTTCATATTGAAATAAACAGGTGCTGGCCCTTTTCACATGCACGGACCAGCACGAGAGAAATCCCTCTTCCAAATAGATGATCTATTATATATATAAAAGCCTTGTCTGTCTGCTCATAAAAGCTGCGTGTGAGAATGTAATTTATGGTGTCTGCTCCATGGTGTGATTATAGATATGATGAAAGAGTAGACATGATTAGGAGAGCACCATTGGCTTATCTATAGCGGATGTCTTGGATTTTGATACAGTCATGGTAGCTTTGTGGTTACAAGTGCTTAGTCATGAGAAAACGCAGATGTTTCATGGAGTGGGTTGTGGTTGTTAGGTTCCTATATTTGTATTACCTGTTGTTCAATAGCAATGCTGTTTATTTGTGACCTGATTAGGAAGCTCCCATTCCCAGTAATGGCGGCTGCTTGTACCATGTTGGTGCATTCAGTCTTATTTACTCATCAGACATATATGCTTGCTGTACACATACATACATATGAGCTTGTAAGAGATTATGTGGCGCATTGAGCAAATATGCTAATTTGTGCTCTTTGATTAGCATTTTTTTGTAAAGAAATAAGATCCTGATTTACTTTTTGGGCAATTACTGATTATTTAATATATAAACTATTGAAAAAATATGTTCTACATATTAAATACATTTATTTAGTGCTGTTTATCCGTTTGAAGGATGCTATAAAACATAGAAATATTTGTGAATGTTAAGCATTTTGCAGTTGGATAATGGTGTTTTGCCATTTTCTCGTTTCAGTGAATGTGGAGTACAAACCTGATGCAGAATAGGGACAGGCAGTGACAAGAATGTCAAGGACCCCCCTAAGAGGGTCGGTGGAAAATTGCCAGTATGCATCCATGACAGGGGTGATTTTGCCTTTTAGTAAAATGTAGCGATTTCACAAGATCACAGCATTGTATCAGTCTTGTGTCTGTTGCTTTTCCTTCAGCTATTTAGGCCTTTGCATCTGTTATATTGGGTGTTTGCAGTGGGTAATATTTCTAAGGAATACAGCTCATTCCGTGCCACCCCTTTCTTTAAAGGAACATGTGGTATGTTCCCCTAATAGATTCATGAATCTGCGTGCACCAGCGAGCCTGACAGTTCGTATTCAGCCTTCGTAGAGGCAGAGCCACTGATGCCCATGTATGAGTCTGTGTGCACCAGCAACCAATTGGAAAGCTGTGGAGCTGTGCACTATTCATTTCAATAGAAGGCAGCCTGAATCCCTTTGTTCTACAGTGCAGAGGATGCACTCCAGTGCCTGGTAACTGAAGCCTTGGACAGCTCCCGTCTTCTGTCTGCTCATTACAGCTTTCCGTAATGTCATCCCCAGGATCCACTGGGAGCAGCCAGAGAAATTCCTGTAGGTACCACTACTGATCAATGGTCTTTTGGGCCAGCAGGATATTTGCTATGGGCGCAGGCTTAAAGTTGCCTAGAACAGGGGCACTGCACTGCAGTGCTGGCACAGTCTAGTTTAGGGTTGTTTGCTGGTGTGCTACTTCCTATCATTTTACCCACTGGCAGAATGGTTTTGCAGAAAAATCATAATCACGGCTTGATGTTCTTTGTCATATTTTTACTATGCCGGGGGAGGAGGGGGCAACGTGCTGAAATCCTGATACTGTATTTCTTGCTTTGTTCATAATGTGCATGCTTGTATCTATATTGCAATCCTAACTGTAAACTGTTATTTTTGTGAGTTGCGTATTTAGCACAAGGGGATATAGGAAAGGTAGGAAGTAATAGAATGTTGGGTTTTATTATTTTGCCCGGAAAAGTGTATAAAGCGCTAGCAATTGGCTTATATTGATTTATTTTCCAATTATGCTTAATCGGATTTTTCTTTGCTCCTTCACATATTTCTTTTATTGATCTGAAGTGTGAAATGAATGGGAGTGCTGGAATGTTGTAGTGAATGAGGGAGGGTGGATTCTGGCTACTTAGGTATGCGAATTGGTTAGTCAGTATGGGATTGATGGTGCCTGGTTAGGAGTACTGGAATGTTATTATTATTTTTTCTTTCTTTAATTCATCTTCCTTGACCCTCTGTGGGGAGTACCCCGCAGAAAAATCACTGTTTGTGCTTAATCTACTGAAGCAACAAATATCTTTTCAGGCATGAGTCATTGAATCCAATGCTGCTGCCTACATAATGCCAGGAGAAGCTGCCTCTGCTTGCCTAGTGGTCAAGGACCAAATTTAGCATCCAGTTTATATGCAACAAATACTACTCGCACTGAAAAATATGTAATGCATTATTTAGAGGGCATCTTTTTTTTTTTTTTTTCTTTTAAGAACGTGTTGCCTTTGTTTTGTATATACTATGTTTTCTTCAGGTTTACACTTCTAGTTTCAATTTATTACCATGTCTTATTTTAGCCTATGGATAACCGTGATATCCTGATAATGGTAAATGGGGTTTGAAAAAATTTCCATTTCTTGATTTGTCAGTTCTTCTTTCTTCAATAAAGAACTCCAGAAAAATGACTTCCAACGCAACATAGTTTTATAATTGCTTGTTTCCTCTGCAGTGGCTTTGTGCTGCAATGTCATGCCAAGTCTTAACCTTAACATTCTGCCAATTCTGGCAAACCCCAGCTGATTTTGCCAAAGGAGACCCTAGCCATCTAGGCCCTTCTTTCTGCTGGTAATTCAGGCAATTGGGCATTCATGCTATAACTGCTAATTCCACCAAATTGTACAGAGCAGCTATCTGTTCTGGCTCATGAATGGGGAACTCCCCCATCTATAATGTTTACCGTAAATGGACTAAAATGGTATATGGACTGGGGTTGTCTTTTTATGAGACAGCCCTTTTCTAAAGGGGTTTCCAGGACCAGAATATTGATTATCCATTTGTTAGATTAATCCATCAATATCAGACTATTCACTTTATTGGAACAGCTCTACAATACCCTAAACCTCCATTACTAAGTAAACTGGGTGCAGATAGTCATTTAAGCGATAAAGACCCAACACCCTCTTCAAACAGCTAATGGGAGGTGGTTTCATGAGTTTGACACCCTTGCCTGCTCATCATCCCTACTGATCTGATATTTAATGGTTATTATAGCCAATGGCCAATAGGCCGTCAACAATCTGTTCCCTGAAAACGCCTTTAAAGCCCTCCTGACATACCGATCATATAGATCATAAAACTATGACTGGCTGGGTCAGGCTTTTGGGATTTCCAGTGATTGCCAGAACAAATAATAATGATTTACCAAAGAGTGGTGATTTGTAAAAGCCCCTTCTGTTTTACAAATCTAGTACGTATCTTGATGAAATTGGAGTGTGTCACTTGGGCCTTAAATCCTTTGGGTAAAGTGTATATACTGTCTTGCATGCAAAAGACATATAGGTCATGCACACTCCCTAGAGACAGTTCTGTGACCTCTGTAGAAGGAACTGTGGCCTTCATATTTGGGTAGAAGTCTAGATCTTCTGTTAATCAGTGAATGTGAATAGCGGTATCAGAGCGGCCTTGTCCACCGAAACGCGTTGTGTGTATTAATAAATCAGTCATTTTAATTTTTTGCCCTGTTATTGGCGCTCTGATACCGCTATTCACATTCACTGATTGTCTTTCTCCCCCTGCTGGGGTGCGGTAGAGCTGCCTTTATTTACTTGTTCAACCACCTGTGGGATGAAGTTAACTAAGAATTACTACCCTGGTTTCCAAGCTGCGCTGCCCTAACTCCTCTGGAACACTGCCTTGAGTGTTGGTGAAGCTGGGCATCCATCTCGGCGGTATGCGCAACTAACCTGATCACGTGACACACCACCGTGAGATCAGGATCTGTGAACGCCGCTGAAAGCAGATGACAGCCACCAACAGAGCAGAGCTTGTGGAGCTTTACACTGGGGTTGTGCAGAGGTGCACAACTCCATAAGGTTAGTAGCCATTCCCACACCCCTCTACAATTTGCAATACTGAGTCACCCATTGCGCCCTGTTCTCTCCTTTTTTTACATATTAGATCTTCTGTTAGGCTATGTTCACACGTCTTGTTTTATTTCAGCGGGTTTTTTTCTGCAGCAAAACCTGATCTTTGCCAGGAGGTTTGTTCAGGATTTTTCTTGCTTTTTTGCATGTTTTTCGGTGCGTTTTTTTTCACTGTCCTTTTGTCTCTTTTATGCATGTACAAAAGATCAGGGAAAAAAAAAAAATCTCATTCTGGTTTTGGCACAAAAACACTGATAAACCTGACACCTGCATTTTTGGTGCGTTTTTTTCAGCGTTTTCTTCACTACCCGTGACTTTCAATGGGTAAAAAGCGCTTAAAGAAGTGACATGCTCTATTCTGCAAAAAAACATGCAAAACACAAAATACTCATCAAGCAAAAAACAAGATGTGTGCAGGAGATTTCTGGAATCTCATAGACTTTGCTGGTACTGTAAAACGCAGCTGAAAATTTGCATTAAAAAACGCTGAAAAAACCATGATGTGTGAACCTTAGTTGCTTAAAAGGGAGATGAGGCACACTGCTCACCAATTCTTGTTTTGGACAGGGCAGTTGAAGCACTTTTTCCCAGAACACTATTGTAATTACACGTGTTTTGTTATACACGTTTCCTTTCCTTTGTGTGTATTAGAAGCACACAAAAAACAGGGACAAAAGGCAAATTGGACATAATTTCTCACAAAACCCCCAAAATGGGCCAGACAAAATTGTTGGCACCTTTCCAAAATTGCAGGTAAACAACTTTGGTTCAAGCCTGTGATGCTCGTTCAAACTCTCCTGTCTAACAGATGTGGGCAATATGAAAATCACAGCTAAAACCACATAAAAAGGGGAGAAGTGAGAGGAAAAGAGAACTGCCTGAGGACTTGCGCGAGAGCACTATTAAATCTTTGAAGTCACATCAGTTATTAATTTCTCACTAATGGTCTAGTTTATATTGAAAATTGTTAATCTTATTTATAGTCACATTTACATACATATTTAAGAAGAATTCAGCGTTCGCTTCACGTTGATCAATGGAGTCTCTCATACAATATTTTACCACTTTCTGCCTTAGCTGCTCGTATACATCAATGCCCCATGTAGCAAAAACATAAGGCTACAGTCTTTAGGGGCGGATTGTTCTCTAAATGGTTCTGTCATGAAAGAGATTGAGTCAACCTAATTCTCTTGAGGTAACGGGGAGCTCAAATGATCACGTATCTGTCACCTAAACCACTATAGGGATTCAGTTAGTATGGCGTGGAAAGGCAAAACGAGAGAGATGTAGACAATAAACAGGATCAGTACGTTTTTATTCTGTCTGCTGTAAACTTAACTAAGGGGAACCAGCTCCCTGAAATGCGTGGTATTTAAGATGATACCAATAAACAGAATCTAGTAACACTACTGCTATGCCGACCACACATGCAGTCCGTACAATCTAAAGCTTTAAACCTGACTCTCAAAGTAAGCCCTGTGTCCAGCTTCTGGATCCGAAAGTTTCCTTTCTGCTTTCAGTCTGGAGCCTCCAATAAATGCATTATGCCTGCTCCACCACATAGCGTTCATATATGAGCATGACTAAGATGCGCTTTACAACACCATGTAGGCAAGCAGAACCAGCAGCGTGGGTCCATAGCTGATATTGCAGTGCGTGGACTGCTTGGCTATTCATCAGCACCTCAATCTGATACTGCATTACTAGCTACCTGTTCCTGTGGACAATCTATTATTTCTGTAAACTGTGTATATTGTATAGGACTCTGATGAAGCTCCTGTCCTCCACACAGAAAGTGATTCAGCAGCTTCAAGCATTATGTCAGACGGATAGTTATGAAAACAAAAGATTTAATTAATCTGATTACATTGCTCGCTTGGCGAGAATGAAGATTTTGATTTTAAGGTGTCCAACAAGATCCCTGGTTACATATGTATGAATTTTTCCATGTGATGTCTTGTTTCCTAATGTTTCAGGAAAAATTGATTGCTATTCTCATATAAATGCATTCTAGAGTAATATGCACTGTGTAGAAATCATTGGAATTGTAGTAATCTGAAACTGCGGCAAGAGGGCACCTTGTGCCAAAAAGCAGCATTGGTTTCCATAGAGCTCATTGCAAAGTAAGGTTTAATAAGGTACCGTACATAAACCAAAAAGCAAAGATATTGTGCTACATATATTTCCCTTTTTTTAGTCCTCTTCCTTTTGTTTGTCCATGTAACAAAGAAAGCAACAAGTAAGTAACAGTAGACAAAGTTTTAGCAACCTGTTAATTCTGACTGTACATCTGTAAGGTAAAATGCAACATTTGCATATAAGTGCTTTTCTCCATTTTTGTGGCCACTTGTTTGTTACTCTTGGTAATGGATTTCTTAGTTGTACCATTTGCAAAAGGCTTCTCCCCACACACCATTAAAGGGGATCTATCTGTTGTTTTTTGCCATGTAATCTGAGAGGAGCGTGGTGTAGGAGTAGAGCCCCTGATTGCAATTATGTGTCACTTACTAGGCTGTGTCATTTTTTCAATAAAATCAGTATTTTTTCAGCAGGTGATTGTCACTAGAAGACTATTTGTCTTGTGCCATGCAGTCCTCCTGCTCTGTGTAACCCAACCACTGATTGGCAGCTTTCTGTCAATTTACAGTGTACACCACTAGCTGCCAATCAGTGGTGTGGGTTGAGTTGTACAGAGCTTGGCATTCAGAGAACTGGGAGATCTGCAGCCAAGGAAACTGGGATTTTATCACACACAGTGTACTGCTGCACCCAGTAAACTAACTGATATGTTGTTGGAATAAGGTTCTCTGCCCGTACATCATGCTCTCAGGCAGGGTAATTAAAACCCGGTGACAGATTCCCTTTAAGGTTGAGCTCAAATTCAGAGGTTACCATAATTGCCATTATGGAATGAATGTACCCTGAGAATTGTAGACCAAGATCGCTGATCCCTTACAAGTAGCAGAGAAAGATTTTGTTTTGCTGTCTCAGATTCAGTGCCCTCTTGTGGGAGTTGAAAGTGACCAACTTAAGTTCTTCTCAGCTTTTTCCTACCCTAGTAAATAGTACATACGGCATTATTTTATTTTATTTTTTACACTGGATGTGTGATCATTGGTGGATACAAAGTCAGTTCAAAACATGGATGCAGGTTTCCATTCAAAGTCTGTGGGGCTGACAAAAGCCACTCAGCACATCCTCAATTCAGATTCTAAGGATCAGTGTAGGACTCAAAGATGTAGCCACCTCATTAATCACAGGTCTATCATCCATCCATTAAATAGCTGGTAAATCTCCTTTCTGGGAAAATCCCTTGATCTCTAAATTGCCTTCTATATTACTAGTGAATATAGTGAATAGTAATATATTCACTATAGTAAAGCTACAGTTTACATGTGAAAGACATGTTCTCGTGTACTTGACAAAATATTATTAGTAATTTATTGCCATAATAATAAATAGCTAAAGTGCATCTTTTAAAATTCAGTGAAGATCTTCCATCTAGGGAGAAAGATGAGGAAGCATCTGCATTCATGGTACTATTTATACTCATGCTAATAATTTTACAGTGTTTTCCTAAAAGTGTATTTAAAACAAGGAACGGTTTGCAGATTTAGGCTAAGCAAATTTTGTATCCTGCATTTTAAGCAGTTTTTCCCTGTGCATTGAAAGTCTCAGTAGTTTATCTTAATGGATCTTTTTTTATCAAAGCTATAATGCCAGAAAACTCGCTTAAAAGCTTTGAAAAGTCTCTAAAAAGTTTTGCTCATAAAATATTGTGACTTTAGGCATTTTCACGCCAGTTTGAATCAGTTTTGCTAAAATGGGTGTAACCACGTCCACCCATCAAATTCATGCTGATGTCTGTAGAGCGCTGTGGAATTAATGGCTCTATGTACTGTAAATGAGCAAAATAAATTCATCAAATGTGCCAGCATTTTGTGTGCCAGAGGCATGTGACACAGAAGAGGCACCGAATTCATTAAGTGGCATGCTCCTCTTACTGAATTTAGCACCTTCTACTCCAGCAAGACTTTCGTAGCTCAAACATGTGCTAGGCCAGTCTTGATGAATCAGCCGCAAGGTCTTTCTGCTTGTTTGCCACCCATCTCCCTTACCCTACCCACTACTTGATCTAAATGTTTGGCCCCGATTTAAAATAAAAAAAGCTTATACGCCCCTCCCATGCCGGCTCCGTTCCAGCAGTGTCAGCACTCGCTCTCCCCGGGGCTCCCGTGCTGTTGTTGTGACACTTGACCCCAGAGCCCAATCAGCACTGGTGTCATTGGCCCCGCCTCCTGTTGAATTGAACATGAAGGGGAAGTCAGATCAGCTGCAGCCTGGACTTCCTTTTCATGTTCTAGTCGACAGAAGACGGAGACGCTGATTGGGTGCTAGTGTCACAACAGCAGCAGGGGAGCCCTGGGGAGAGCGAGTGCTGACAATGCTGGAACTGAGCCGGCACGGGAGAGGAGTATAGGCTTTTTTATTTGATCGGGGCCAAACATTTAGATCAAGAAGGGGTTGTCCTAGTAGTGGATAACCATTTTTAATTGTCAACAGTTGTAATTGATCTTGCACTGAAGACAGAACTTTTGGAAGATTTGAGCAGTTTTTGACAGTGAATGATCAGTAGGGGAAGAGAAGGGTTGACTGATGTGCCGGGAAAGACACTTTTTTCTCTAATAAATTGTATTACAAAGTTTCTTTTAATCACTTTTCATTTTTAGTGCAAACTAAATTGTGTCTATGCTCAGTGGTTTATCAGTGATCTGTGCTGTTTTGTCTAGTCTGAGTATGCACAATTTATTAGTTGGTTTAGTTTGAGGCAGAAATTTACTCAATGTCTCATGTTGGGTCATGACTCTTTCCAGTGAAGCCACGACCCTTTCCAGTATAGCCACACTCCTTGTTTTAGCTTGTTTGTTTTTTTTTTTTGGGGGGGGGGTGAGAGGAGTTTGCGGGGGTGCAATTTATGGCAGAATTCTGGTGCATTTAGCTCAGAGATGTCAAACAAGTACACAGAGGGCCATAATTAATAACTTAGACAAAGTCGCGGGCCAACCTTGTTATTTATGTAAAAATTTATGGGGTCACAGAAGAGCATATCTGCAGCCTTGCAGCACTGGGGTCCTGGGTTCAAATCCCACCAAGGACAACATCTGCAAGAAGTTTGTATGTTCTCCCCATGTTTACGGGGGTTTCCTCCGGGTTCTCCGGTTTCCTCCCACACTTCAAAGACATACTGATAGGGAATTTAAATTGTGAGCCCTATTGGGGACAGCAATGGTAATGTGTATAAAGCGCTGTGGAATATGATGGCTCTTTATAAGCAAAGTATAATAAATAAAAATAAATAAATCTCACAACTTAGCAGCCCTTACAGAGTAATTTTCCTATTGAAACCCCTAGATTGCCCTTTCGTTTTACCCATAAAGTATGATGCCAACAAAAGTGCCCCCCAAACACGGTATGATACCCCCACAGTGAATTCCTCACAGTACCCTTCACACGTATGGTATGATGACCCTACTGTACCCCGCCCCCCTCAACTTCCCTGTCAAAGTGTGGTGACCCCAACACAGTATGATGCCCCATCTGTAATCCCCACACAGTGGGCCCCACATAGTCCTCTATACAGAATAATAGCCCCACATATTCCTCCATACAGAATATTAGGTCCACATAGTCCTCCATACAGAATAATAGCCCCACATAGTCCTCCATACAGAATAATAGCCCCACATAGTCCTCCATACAGAATAATAGCCCCACATAGTCCTCCATACAGAATAATAGGTCCACATAGTCCTCCATACAGAATAATAGGTCCACATAGTCCTCCATACAGAATAATAGCCCCACATAGTCCTCCATACAGAATAATAGCCCCACATAGTCCTCCATACAAAATAATGGGCCCCACAAGGTTCTCCATACAGAATAATGGGCCCCACATAGTCCTCCATACAGAATAATGGCCCCACATAGACCTCCATACAGTATAATAGCCCCACATAGTCCTCCATACAGAATAATGGGCCCCACATAGTCCTCCATTCAGAATAATGGACCCCACATAGTCCTCCATACAGAATAATGGACCCCACATAGTCCTCCATACAGAATAATGGACCCCACATAGTCCTCCATACAGAATAATAGGTCCACATAGTCCTCCATACAGAATAATAGCCCCACATAGTCCTCCATACAGAATAATAGCCCCACATAGTCCTCCATACAGAATAATAGCCCCACATAGTCCTCCATACAGAATAATGGGCCCCACAAGGTTCTCCATACAGAATAATGGGCCCCACATAGTCCTCCATACAGAATAATGGGCCCACATAGACCTCCATACAGTATAATAGCCCCACATAGTCCTCCATACAGAATAATGGGCCCCACATAGTCCTCCATTCAGAATAATGGACCCCACATAGTCCTCCATACAGAATAATAGCCCCACATAGTCCTCCATACAGAATAATAGCCCCACAAGGTTCTCCATACAGAATAATGGGCCCCACAAGGTTCTCCATACAGAATAATGGGCCCCACATAGTCCTCCATACAGAATAATGGCCCCACATAGACCTCCATACAGAATAATAGCCCCACATAGTCCTCCATACAGAATAATGGGCCCCACATAGTCCTCCATACAGAATAATAGCCCCACAAGGTTCTCCATACAGAATAATGGGCCCCACAAGGTCCTCCATACAGAATAATGGGCCCCACAAGGTTCTCCATACAGAATAATGGGCCCCACAAGGTCCTCCATACAGAATAATGGGCCCCACATAGTCCTCCATTCAGAATAATGGACCCCACATAGTGCTCCATACAGAATAATGGCCCCACATAGTTCTCCGTACAGAATAATGGGCCCCACATAGTCCTCCATACAGAATAATGGGCCCCACAAGGTTTTCCATACAGAATAATGGGCCCCACATAGTCCTCCATACAGAATAATGGCCCCACATAGACCTCCATACAGAATAATGGCCCCACATAGTCCTCCATACAGAATAATGGGCTCCACATAGTCCTCCATACAGAATAATGGGCCCCACATAGTCCTCCATACAGAATAATGGACTCCACATAGTCCTCCATACAGAATAATGGGCCCCACATAGTCCTCCATACAGAATAATGGCCCCACATAGTCCTCCAAACAGAATAATAGCGCCACATAGTCCTCCATACAGAATAATAGCCCCACATAGTCCTACATATGGCGTTGCAGGCCAAATATCACCCTGAGGGCCAAATTTTGCCCATGGGGCCAGAGTTTGACATGTGTGATTTAGCTTGATCAATCTCCCCCTATGTATTTGTTCTAGAGGTGTGTTTATAAGATTTCAATACTACAGTAGATCCTGCATATATGGACCATGTGATAATCTATATGCTGTTGCCTATAAGGGTTGTGTTTTGTTGGTTTTCTTTTTGTCTCTTTAAATTACATTCTCTTTATTTAAAGCTTATTCAAGTGGTCATCTAGGATTTAGAAATGGTTTAACCGCTTGTGGGGAATTGCTGAAATGTCATTTAGCCTGAGATGTTGCACGTGCTCTGTTATATGCCGTTGGCAAAGAAATATAATTTTAAAGTAAAATGGAAAACGTTGTGAGCGTGCGAGACATATATTTAATATATTGTTGAGCCCCAGGGGTATTCCACTGTAGAATTTAGGCTTATATTAGCTTCTAAACCATATTAATTAAATGAAATCTCCTGTGTAAAGCCAGTCTGTATCTTAAGGTTTTTCGAAGCTGTGGAGTAATGAAAGATGTGATTTCAGGCCAAAATGAGCTAAAACTGGGAGACCCTAAAGACACAGTATATATTTCTGTAAGGTATTTTTTACTATTATGTCGGGCTTCCTCACTTGAAGGTCATTTCCTCAATATATTACTGACATGTTACCTGCAGTTACACTTCAAGTTCTTACCAAACATCATTAATATCTAGCTCCAGAAAACCGCTTTAAGCAGCACTATTCTTTTTGTGTTCTGTGCTGCCCTTATGCATGAGATGCAAGATTATATGCCTCTATCGCACTTCTGTCTCAGGATCTATTGCCATGATACTCCTTGCCTTAGTATTGTATGTCAGCATAGCTTAAAAAAATGATGATCCTATACATACCACTCCTTTCCATCTGCACAGAAGGCAATCATACATTTAGAGTCTGAGCTGATTTCATAGAAGACACTCAATCACCGTAACGAAGAAGCTTTTACTTTAAATGTCAAATATAGCCGCTGTTTCTATTATTTCACATGAACACACGTCCTCCTGGGCATGTACTAGTAACCTAAGTTAATGTCCCATATAGTGTAGGGTTTATACAAAGTTGCTTTCTCTTTTTGATAATACTTAGGACCCATTTAGACATCAGTGTTTTTCACGAATAGAACATATACCTATTACAGTCTATGGGACAAAGAGATCTGAGGCATCTCCATTTTTGATCCTAATCTGTCAGAAAAAAAAAGTCCAGGGCATAATCTGGGAGAAGAAGGGAAGTTGTGCAGTGAAATCAGGCTACTAATCTGGAGTCCAGTGCTCAAAACACAATCCATTCTCGTGGCACTGCCGTCTTAATCATGCTTATGTCCTGAAGACGAGGTCTATATATTTCCAATGTGGATTGCTCCATACAGATAAACAAGGATTCCAAACGCCGAGTGAGAAGAATGTATATACCTGATAAAGGAGCTTGTCTAGCTCTGAAGCACGTTGCTTTTATAGATTATCACTAAACAATAACTTCTTGGAGTTTGGAATCTTCGTTTATCTGCACGGAACGATCCATATTGGAAACGTTGAGTACATTCTCATGAGATAACCACAGGTGAGATGACAGTGCCACAAGAACGGATCGTGCGGTCTTGAATGAATAGTTATTGATCCTAGTAACTGATAAAACTAGCCCATTAAATTCTGTGGGTCAGTCAAAAACTCTCCAGCACACGGATCTCATTCTAGTTGCATTCTAATGCGTCCTTTTTTCCCTGACTGATTCATAGCTGTAGCTTGGGAAACCTCCATCAAAAATGAATATTTTTTTTGCGTGCAAGAAAAACTGTTGAAACTGTGATGTTAAAAACTGACAAATTACCATATCCAAATACTGATGAAAATTTGATCCAGCACATTGATGAAAATTTGTCCTTTTTATGCAAAAAAAAAAAAATGAATGAGGCCTTATAGGGAGTCTTTGCACATGCCTGAAAATCTGTAAAGTTTTTTCCATTGTTATCTCCATTATAGGGAGACGTGCAAACATGTTCCACAATATGGTGCTCCTTAAGTTGGTATATTACAGAGTTATTGCCCCCTAGACGCAATGATTTAAGACAAGAAAGTTTTGTAATACAGTGTCTGATTGAGCCTGCATTTATTTATTTATTTATTTATTTTACTTTACTGTCGAGTCCCATATGAAATCAGAAGCATATGGAGGTTGTGGACACAGACAGGGTACCATTTATAGGTCCACACTCAGAGGTTGCGCAGTGCTGTAATAGGGTTGTGTGCATGAGTCCTTAAAGGGGTTGTCTGACTACATTTTCCCAAGGAAAGCTGTGACAAGCCAGACATTGCGCTTGCAGTGGCCGCATGGAGGTTATTCAGATTTATGGCTGTCCACTCCTTTATTATAATAATAATCTTTTTATTTATATAGCGCCAACATATTCCACAGCGCTTTACAATTTAGGCAATTTTACAGACAATCGGCACTGTCCCCATTGGGGCTCACAATCTACATTCCCTATCAGTATGTCTTTGGAGTGTGAGAGGAAACTGGAGAACCCAGAGGAAACCCACGCAAACAGCGGGAGAACATACAAACTAATTGCAGATGTTGTCCTTGGTGGGATTTGAACCCAGGACCCCAGTGCTGCAAGGCTGCAGTGCTAACCACTGAGCCACCGTGCCGTCCGTACCTTTATGATGTCTATGAGACATAGCAGGAATATGGACAGGGGCTGTCTTCATGAGCCTTCGCCTTTAATCTATCTTGTGTAATAGTGTATATACAGTGGTGGCCAAAAGTATTGGCACCCCTGCAATTCTGTCAGATAATACTCAGTTTCTTCCTGAAAATGATTGCAATCACAAATTCTTTGGTCTTATTATCTTCATTTAATTTGCTTGCAAGGAAAAAACACAAAAGAGAATGAAGCAAAAATCAAATCATTGATCATTTCACACAAAACTCCAAAAATGGGCCAAACAAAAGTATTGGCACCCTCAGCCTAATACTTGGTTGCACAACCTTTAGCCAAAATAACTGCGAACAACCGCTTCCGGTAACCATCAATGAGTTTCTTACAATGCTCTGCTGGAATTGTAGACCATTCTTCTTTGGCAAACTGCTCCAGGTCCCTGATATTTGAAGGGTGCCTTCTCCAAACTGCCATTTTGAGATCTCTCCACAGGTGTTCTATGGGATTCAGGTCTGGACTCATTGCTGGCCACCTTAGAAGTCTCCAGTGCTTTCTCTCAAACCATTTTATAGTGCTTTTGGAAGTGTGTTTTGGGTCATTGTCCTGCTGGAAGACCCATGACCTCTGAGGGAGACCCAGCTTTCTCACACTGGGCCCTACATTATGCTGCAAAATTTGTTGGTAGTCTTCAGACTTCATAATGCCATGCACACGGTCAAGCAGTCCAGTGCCAGAGGCAGCAAAGCAACCCCAAAACATCAGGGAACCTCCGCCCTGTTTGACTGTAGGGACCGTGTTCTTTTCTTTGAATGCCTCTTTTTTTTTTCCTGTACACTCTATGTTGATGTTTTTTCCCAAAAAGCTCTACTTTTGTCTCATCTGACCAGAGAACATTCTTCCAAAACGTTTTAGGCTTTCTCAGGTAAGTTTTGGCAAACTCCAGCCTGGCTTTTTTATGTCTCGGGGTAAGAAGTGGGGTCTTCCTTGGTATCCTACCATACAGTCCCTTTTCATTCAGACGCCGACGGATAGTACGGGTTGACACTGTTGTACCCTCGGACTGCAGGGCAGCTTGAACTTGTTTGGATGTTAGTCGAGGTTCTTTATCCACCATCCGCACAATCTTGCGTTGAAATCTCTCGTCAATTTTTCTTTTCGTCCTCATCTAGGGAGGTTAGCCACAGTGCCATGGGCTTTAAACTTCTTGATGACACTGCGCACGGAAGACACAGGAACATTCAGGTCTTTGGAGATAGACTTGTAGCCTTGAGATTGCTCATGCTTCCTCACAATTTGGTTTCTCAAGTCCTCAGACAGTTCTTTGGTCTTCTTTCTTTTCTCCATGCTCAATGTGGTACACACAAGGACACAGGACAGAGGTTGAGTCAACTTTAATCCATGTTAACTGGCTGCAAGTGTGATTTAGTTATTGCCAACACCTGTTAGGTGCCACAGGTAAGTTACAGGTGCTGTTAATTACACGAATTAGAGAAGCATCACATGATTTTTCAAACAGTGCCAATACTTTTGTCCACCCCCTTTTTAGGTTTGGTGTGGAATTATATCCAATTTGGCTTTAGGACAATTCTTTTTGTGGTTTTTCATTGAAGACAAATTAAATGCAGATAATAATACCAAAGAATTTGTGATTGCATTCATTTTCAGGAAGAAACTGAGTATTATCTGACAGAATTTCGGGGGTGCCAATACTTTTGGCCACCACTGTAATTGTATGATTTGCCTCACTGGTAACACGTGAAAATATAAGAACGTTTCCTCTTCTTACGAAGTAATGTTCTAAATTGGGGGCTGATTTATCTATGCTGATAAAGTTCAGGGTGCTATACTCTATCAGTGCGATACAGACCCTGACTACTGTAACAACCTTTCATCTGTAGCTCAGTATTGAGTTTATACAGTTTTTCAGCCACTACATATTGAAATGGGTGAGGAACTGAAGAATGTGTTATAAAAAGTTAGAGAAGGATTTCTTTTTCTGCGATTTTACTATTTGGATAGAGAATGGGATTTTATTTTCCGATGAGTGAAGTGTTGGTAAATTTCCAGTGTGTGTATTATTTGCCTGTATTGGATGCAAATAAAGAAATAGATGTTCTGTAGCTGATATTACTTAGATATATACATTCATATTAAATATGACTTGGTTAAATGGCTTTGGATATCACTCAGAGATGTCTCTGCAGACTGTAAATTAACTGTGGCCGAGCTGCAATTACAGTGAATGGGTCTTTTGTGCTTCCGATGGCCAAGTCCCCCCTAGGACTTCTGGAGGAGATCCAGGCCACAGCAAGAAATCCATTAGGCGATATATCTGCTGCCTATTTAGACTATTTTAAGTTTGGACGGAGATGAAGATTGACAGTGTAACTGCACGTTGTATGTCTGTAAGTGAACAGAAAATCACGGTTTAGGAAGAGTTGGTTAACCTTCCAGAAACTGTCAGCTATAATCCCACTTATTTCTGTATTCACTTATCGTGAAGATCTAGAAGTGAATTGTTTTTTTACACAGTTAACAGAATAGCTATAGCATTTGCAATGCCAAAACTTGTGGCACTGTGCAGAGCCCCTGTGGTATCTTACTATGTGGCAACCAGTTCTGCCAGTTCTTATTTTGCTCCAATGGGACAAAAAAAATGGGTTGTTTTACAAAGCTGTGGGTAATTACCTACAAATATAGGGTTGTCTTGAAAAGGCCAGCTCGTATATGGCTTTCTTTTATTCCTGTTTTTGCAATAAAACATATGTTCATGACATACTACCACTGTGTGAACAGGCACCACGGGGTTATCTTTTTTTCCTATAATGGAAGCTTGTGAGTGAGACCCTGATTCCTTTTGTTTCAATTGTTGACTAATGAACTAATAGGTTTCAGTATCATCTCTATGCTGACACCCAATTATACACTTGTTCCCCTGACATCACCCCTACCCTAATGCAAAATACCAAGGATTGTCTGTCTGCTGTCTCTAACATAATGTCCTCCCTCTGGCTTAAACTGAATCTCTCCAAAACTGAACTTCTTGTGTTTCTCCTCTCTACTAACCTAACTCTACCTAACATTGAAATTACCTTGGAGGGTTCAATCATAACTCCCAAGCAGCACGCCCGCTGTCTTGGGGTCATATTCGACACTAACCTTTCCTTTATTCCCTATATCCGATCACTCACTCGCTCTTGTCACCTACATCTTAAAAACATCTCCAGAATCCGACCTTTTCTCACCTTTGAAACTGCTAAAACTCTTACTGTCGCTCTTATTCACTCTCGTCTGGATTACTGCAACTCTCTTCTGATCGGTCTCCCTCTTACCAAACTTTCTCCTCTCCAATCTGTCCTGAATGCGGCAGCCAGGGTCGTATTTCTGTCCAGCCGCTTCACCCATTCCTCCATCTTGTGCCAGTCATTACACTGGTTGCCCATTCTCTACAGGGTCCATTATAAACTCATCTCTCTCACCCACAAAGCTCTCCACAGTTCTGCACCGCTCTATATCTCCTCTCTCATCTCTATCGCCCTACACGTGCCCTCCGTTCTACAAATGACCTAAGACTAACATCCACCATAATCCGAACCTCGCACCTCCGTCTCCAAGACTTCTCTCGTGCTGCGCCAGTTCTCTGGAATGCTCTACCCCAGACAATCCGACTGATGCCTAGCCCCCATGTCTTCAAGTGCGCTTTAAAAACCCATCTCTTTAAACAAGCCTACCACCTCAACTACTCAGTAAACTAACTTTCCCCTGTTCCCTCCTTCTAAATATTATTTAGAATCTGTTCCCTACTAATCATCTGTCTCCACACCCTCCATGCACAAGATAACTGCACTCGACACTTGAGTATTGCACTTAAACATACTGGCTGATAACCGGATCTTTATATGAAAATCCCTATTTATTATAATTGCCAGACCTGAAATAACCAGCACTTTTCACCTATTGTGTCCCCCCTTTTCCTTGTAGAATGTAAGCTTGCGAGCAGGGACCTCACTCCTGATGTAACGGTTTCAACTGTCTAACCTTGTATTGAATTTATTGTCTGTACATGTCCCCGCTTAATTGTAAAGTGCTGCGGAATATGTTGGCGCTATATAAATATAAATTATTATTATTAGATTGTATTGATGTGTAATGTCTTAGGCTACGTTCACACGGTGCATTTTTTTTCTGCAGGGAAGTCTGCACTCTTGGCAGTAAAGAAGCTGCTTCAAAAGCAGGTTTTGCTGTGTTTTATTGCTGCATTTTTTTTTACTGTGTTTTTGTCATTGTACATTTGTCTTTTGTGCACGCTGATAAGGTTTAGTGCATAAAAACCCTTATTCAATTTCCTCAGGTTTTGGCACCAAAAACGCAGAAAAACCTGATACCCACTTTTTGCTGCGTTTTTGCACTTAGCCATTGTTTTCAATGGGTGAAAAACACTGCAGGAAGAAGTGACAAGCTACATGTTGCAAAAACGCAGCTCTTTGACAAAAACGGGAAGAAACAATGTGAGCATAAGATTTTTGAAACTTTAGACTTTGCTGGTGCTGTAAAACACAGCTGAAAATTTGCATAAAAAATGCTGCAAAACTCAACGTGTGAACATAGCTTTACATAGTTTTTACACGCCCCCTCTGATTTATAAAGTGCTGCTGAATATGTTGGCATTATAGAAATAAAGATTATTACTGTCAGAAGAGGTGGATTGGTACCATGATCTGATCCATAACCTACAAAGAAAAGGCAACATCAGAGACGTGCTGTGCTACTCTATTGAGAAGGGGGGGACATAATCGTCCTATTATAAGTCGGAATCTTTCTCTTTTTCCCCTGCTTATTTTAATCTTAGGATGTTGCCTCAGTGATGTGTATTGGCCTGGGGAAGGTTGCGTTTGGGGCAGGGAAAGCTTGTTGGAAAGAGGCATCTTTACTTCAGACCTTTTTAATGTATAAAATATCAGTTTAAAAAAAGAATATTTTTCATATGTATGGAATTCTAAATGTACTAAAATCAAGTCCATATGTTGTTCACATGTCTATTTTTGACATTAGCATGACAGCTGCTTTTTACATTTGAAAAAAAAAAAACCTGGTTCATTTTCGCGTCATTTTTGCAGTGGATTCATGAATAATGGATGCCATACAATGAAGTCAATGGGCTAGTCCCATCCAACTGGAGTAGTCCACCTTTTTCCCCCCACAGAACTGTGTCCATGTGGGGCATGTTCATCTGAATTTCACATATTTTGGACCATGTGGTGTCCATGTACAGTCTGTCTTGCTCACAGATGGAAAAGGCACTTTTTCTGAACTCTGCCTAAAGTGTAACATAAGCCCAGATGTTCCTGAGACTAGAGATGGCCCCTTTAGCTGTCGGGACCTTGTAATGCACATGATATGAGCTTTTGGGGCTGCACTCGCTCACTGCCCCACTATAGGGAATTGTGCAGTATGTTAACTGCCGTCTGTCCATGAGCCAATTACACCACTTTTATTTCACAGACATAAAGAAAATAAGATGTTGGTGCCAGAAGTACATTTCCAGAAGCAGTGCTACCAGACTCCAGGAATCAACCAAGTCCCTTTTATAGTGGTATAAATTATAGTTTAATATATTGTAGGGCCTGGTGTTATTTAATCTGAATATTGGGCATGCAGAAGCCTACTGAGAAGTTAGTGGGTGCCAACAAAAGCACACAAAGTATGGATTTTTATAGCGAATCCTAATTCAGTGGTTTTAGTCACTTACTCAAGCTTTTATGGTAAAATATATAGGAATATGTGTTTCTACACAGTCCAACAATAAGGGGGCACCCTCTAAGGTAATGGTGTGATGCACGGTTCAGATGCCGGGTCTTTCACATCTCTTGGAGCAGTTTCGGCTGAAGCAGAATATTGACCTAGATGTACAGTTGCTGGCAGAACTGAATAAAGCACATCTATTCTTCACTAACCTGGCTTTGTTCTGTAGCTGGGTAGTTAAAAAGAAGCCTGGGAGGAATGGAGGGGCTGTCCTTCACCAGCTCTGTTTTTCATCCCTTATAGCGGAGTCCTTTCAAGGACTGACTGGTGTTTGCTCTGGCAGTGATTGATTAGTATGTTGTAAAAACGTGAACATAAAATAAGCAGAGATGTAATATGTGGTCATGGATACTGCCTGGTCTGATGTAACGGGGCACTCCTAATAACAGACACCTTACAAAGAATGCTGCGTTACCATGGCACACTGTAACCGATGATCAATCTGTCCGTCTACTCTTCATCGGCTTCTCTATTGATATATTCTTCCAGTGCATTGTCTGTTCCTATATTCACAGTTAGCGCTACGTGGGCACATTTAAGGGGGACCTGTCTCTTGCCATAAATAAGAATTTTGTTACTTGGTATGAATGCAGCTGTTCTGAATCTGGCATTTATTTATTTTTTCTTCCTGCGGCTCTCCTATCCTAACATATGATCTCTTCCCTCTTTGTAAACCTAGTCTTTTTAAGTGGAGAGCTTTGGCTAACAAGACTAGATTTAGATAAAAGGAAGAAGGGGCCATATCTCAGAAACAGGGACACATAGGAACAACAAAAAAGAAAGAACATTGTCAGATTCAGGGGAACAGCAGCATTTAAAACTGATAAAACAATAACATATTAATGGTGAGTCACAAGTCATTACCGCTTCTCAAGGTGTAGATGAGTAAAACATTTGGATTCCTTCCTCTTAGGCATAAATGTGTAAGCTCTACCGAATACTATAATTTATCTGCTTGTACATGAGCAGTAATAGAATTATTTGGCTTCCTGAGAAACTGACCCTTGTGTAATCTTAGGTTAGATTATTTAAGTTCAGTGACCATGGTTTCACTCACTGTACAGCGCTTTATCAATGCTGTTCAATAAATATCTAATGGAACATGCGTTACAGTTTACGAGTTCCACCTTGTAGGTCCTTAGTTGTTGGTAATTTTACACATACAAACATCTACAGTATTAAAATAATAGGAATATGCTGAAAACAGTCACATTGGCAGAATTTTTTCTTATTATTTAATGAGTGTTAAAATCGAGAATTTGAAGTTACTTGGGGTCTATTTTTTCACTTCACAGAATTTATTTAGCATCTTCCTCTGTCATTCTTGCTCTGCTTATCTCGCTTGATTTGTGTTGACTTTCCCAGCGGTGCTTAATGTAAGCCGCATGCGTTCTGCCATTAAAGCAATGTGCTATTTTCCTTGACTGCATATTGTTACCCATCCCTTTCCTAAACATCTGCCATCCTGCTTGCCATGACTTTCCTGTTCTGTAATATTTACAATGAATTGCATGGATTGCCATCTGTGCTGGGTAGCTAGTCACTTCATGATAGAACTGTTTATCATAATATACAAAGAAATCTAAAAAAAGGAATGTAATAATAAAGGGGTTGGCCATAATTTCACAATTCCTTGCTTTCCCAAATCCTTCTGTAACTTGAGGTGCTCTCCAGGTCACATGATGATTGGCTAAGAATCCTTTGACTTCCTGTGTGGTGTGCGAAATTTAAATTTATGGGATCAAATAACTAAAAATTGGCATGTGCATGTGTGTTCACCCCTTTTGCTATGAAGCCCCTAAAAATTTCTGGTGCAAGCAATACTGGTATTTTGCTTATTATAAGATGCACCCCAAATTTTGGGAAGGAGAATGGTAAAAAAAATATTTTTTTTATAAACCGGTACGTGTTCGAATCAGATTACCTGGTTGGCAGGGTGGAGGCAGGATGGGGTGTTCAGAGGCAGAAGTTGGGAGATGGCTGCGGGCTCCCGTGCTTGTATTTGGAGGTGTTCGGTGGTGTGGGGGCTCCGCCGACATTTTGTGAAAGTCAGAGCCATGAACCTTCCATACTTTCTAATGCGATGGGCTCCAGGAAAATGGCTGCCGAAGGCAGCGCATGGGCAATTGAGATCTCAGGAGCTGAGATCTTGGGAGTCGAGATCTCAGTCTGAGCATGCGCCGCTTCCGGTGGTCATTTTCCCAGAGTCCACTGCGTAGAAGAGTATGGAAGGTGCGGGGCTCCGGCTTTTACAAAATGTCGGCAGAGCCCCCGCACCACCGAACACCTACTACAAGCATGGGGCCCGCAGCCATCTCCTGACTCCTGCCTCTGTCGGAAGGCAGAAGTTTCCGGCAGCAGCGACCCTGAGACCCTGCTCCACCAACGCCGGTAAGCTACACTACAGTTCAGATTGTAAGACACACCCCCATTTTCCCCCCAAATTTGAGGGAGAAAAAGTGCCTTTTATAATCCGAAAAATACGGTACCTTCATAAGTCACATGCTTAGTAAATGGAAGTCCACCTGTGTGCAGTCTAACTGTCACATGGTCTGTCAGTATATACACACCTTTTCGGATAGGCCACAGAGGCTGCAACACCATTAAACAAGAGGCACCACTACTCAAACAACACCATGCAGATCAAGGAGATCTCCAAACAAATCAGGGACAAAGGTGTTGAGAAATACAAGTCAGGGTTGGGTTATAAAAATTCTATATATTATAAATCCTAATCTCTGATGTTCCCCCGGAGCACCATCAAATCCGTTATCATCAAATGTAAAGAACATAGTACCAAAACAAACCTGCTAAGAGAGGGCTGTTCACCAAAACTCTCAGCCCGGACAAGTAGAGCATTAATCAAAGCGGTAGCACAGACACGAAAGGTAACCCTGAAAGAGCTGCAGAGTTCCCAAGCAGAGACTGGAGTATCTGTCAATATGACCACAATAAGCCATTCACTCCATAGAGGTGGCCTTTATGAAAGCTTGAGCAGAAAAAAGCCTTTACTTACAAAAAAATTTGTAAGGTTTATTTTGAGTTTGCCAAAAGATGTGGCAGACTACCCAAATGTATGGAGGAAGGTGCTGTGGTCAGATGAGACCAAAGTTGAACTTTTTGGCCTCCAAGGTAAATGCTATGTCTAGCGCCAAATCAAGAACACAATCCCCACAGTGAAACATGGTGGTGTCAGCATCATGCTGAGGGAATGATTTCTGGTAGCAGAGACAGAGAAAATGGTCCGAGTTGAGGGGAAGAAGGATGGTGCGAAATACAGGGATATTCTTGAGCAAAATCAGTTTGTCAGTGATTTGAGACTGGGACGGAGGTTCACCTTCCAACAAGACAATGACCCAAAGCATACTGCTAAAGCAACACTCGAGTGGTTTAAGGGGAAACATGTAAATGTTTGGAGTGGCCTAGTCAAAGCCCAGACCTTCATCCAATTGAGAATGTGTGGTCAGACTTGAAGATTGCTGTTCACCAGAGGAAACCATCTAACTTGAAGGAGCTGGAGCAGTTTTGCCTTGAGGAATGTGCAAAAAATCTCCCAGTGGCAAGATGTGGAAAGCTGAGACTTATCCAAAGCCACTTGCATATGTAATTGCTGTAAAAGGAGGCTCTACAAAGTACTAACTTGAGGTTGGGGGGGGGGTGAATAGTTATGCACACTGAAGTTTTCAGTTATTTTGTCCTATTTTTTTGTTTGCTTCGCAATAAAAAGGAAACCAAATGTTCACATGCAAACCCTGAAATAGAACATGAAAATGCCAAGGGGATGAATACTTTTGCAAGCCACTTGTAAAATATATATATATATATATATATATATATATATATATATATATATATATATATATATATATATATATATATATATATACACTCCAAAAAATGAAGCCAGCACTCCTATTAGGAATCCAGTGATTTATTCGCTCAAAAACCGCTAAGGTGACGTTTCGGCTCTGTGTTTGAGCTTGAGAAAGGCTCAAACACAGAGCCGAAACGTCGCCTTAACTGTTTTTGAGCGAATAAATCACTGGATTCCTAATAGGAGTGCTGGCTTCATTTTTTTAAGTTTATATGCCGGGTTTTGTCTATGCCTGGAGGACGTGCACCCGATTTATATGTATATATGTGTGATATTTATATACAGTGGTGGCCACTGTATGTATATATGTGTATGTATATATGTATATATATATATATATATATATATATATATATATATATATATATATATATATATATATATATATATATATATAATACAATCCAAACAGCACCAGCAAACAGACAAACATATATTATACACACCTATATTTAAATATAGATCTACAAATACATACATATGTAATGCACACACTCCTCTATGCCCTGTTTAAAGTATATATGTACACTGTGCTGTACATATTACATTACATACATGTTTTCATACATTTCTCTCCCCATCCATTCATCCTGTCACTATTTCCAAATAGTTTTTTATGTTTTGTTTTTACGGCTGTAGGTGGTGATTTCCCTTTCTATTTCCTGTCCTGAACCTTTCCTATATAATCAATAACTCAAGTTTGGGAAAATAATACAGATGTTTAATAACAAGAAAAATAAGATAATAATAAGGCAATTCAATCAACAATTTCACAATAGAACCTTTCTTCAATGTCCTCTAATTAGAGAAAATACAAATACAATTATAAGTATACTTAGCAATGATCCTTCATGGCAGAGAGAGAGAGAGAGATAGTCTTGACTCTACTTCATTTATACTAAAAATTTCACATCCACACCCACATACAACCCACGACTCCGCCCTTCTTCTCCGGTATCTTCTGTGGCAAATATCCAATCATCTTCAGGGTAGTATGAGCATTGTCATTGGCTGCATTGGTCAACACCTTCCTGCAGATGGCACTCTTGTACTTCTGGAAGAAAGTCCTTGTGTAGGTTCAACTCCATTTGGGCTGGCCCCAAGATGTTCATCAAAAGCATTGTGCACCAATATACATATCCATAGGCTGGAGACAGGATGTCTACCTCAGGAGCAATGGTATACAATTCAAATCCACAGGGGCAGTGTACATATGTAGATTACACTAGGACATAAAAACAGGATCTGTATTCAAGTTCACCACAGAAGGTGTGTGTACCTGTATCATCCAGGAGGCTGGAGGGCCTATACTCATTCCATATGTAGATGCAACCTTTACTTTATCACTAAAACAAAGGACATCACACAAAGAACACCGGCCTTCTCGCCTAGCAGGTTCACAACCTTGTACCTAGTATCTCTTGATAGAGTCCTGGAAATATCCAGCACTCAAATTTAATGCAGAGTTCAGTCATTCCTATGATATATATATATATTGTACCTGTTGGCCTCCAACAACGGCGATGATTGTGCAGTAAAAATCACTTGGCAATGTCATTCTCAGTTCATGAGCTTGCATCAAAGTCCAGAACTCGAAATATGACATACATGCACATCATGTCGAAAGGGTTGATAAGCATTTTTGGTCATCCAATCACTAATAAAATTGCAAACTACTTTATTTACCAAAATTACTTTAATCCAAGGAATCATTCAATGGTGCCAATAGGTGTCTCCCTTGTGGTGTTTGCCACCCTGTGCTTGTTGTCAAGTGTAATCTGTCTCTAGCAGCAGAGATCTTTAGATAGTTTACATGAAAGGATGGGCAGGTTTTTGGTTCTGTCTTTGCTCACCTCTATGTCATACTTCATATACGCATAAAAGAGAGGCAGGCATTCAGTTTAGGGCAAAACGGACAAAATATTTAAACAGTGGTTTGCTGTGAAGTGAGAAAAAGGAAGTTCCAGTATCTGTAGTGCTGACAGAATGCTAAAGAGGAATTACTCACTCAAAAAGAATGGATGGCACATTACGGAACATGAAAACAAGGATAGTTCCTTAACATATTAGACTGGTATGTCTACCAAAAGCAAATGTAACTTCTGGATATGAGGAGAGTAAGACTATGCTTTTACTTTGATTGTGGCTGACATAGGCGCACTTTAAAGAGGACCTGTCACAAGATAAAAAATGGCTAGGTTTTCCTCTTATTTTATTCCTGCTGTTTGCTTGAGTATTCTGTTTAAAAACCATCCAAAAACAATATCCACACCATACAGTTTCAGAAGTATTGGCCTTTTTGTTTAATGCACTTAATATGCTAATTTTTATGGTCTTTTCCAAGACTCATATCTCTGAAACTGTGAGGCAGATTTAAAAGAAAAAATAGAATACAACAAAAACAAAAACTAGCCATTTTTCACCTGGTGACTGACCCTCTTTTAGGCTATGTGCCCACGATGCAGAAATGCTCAGGATTTTTTCCTGAACATTTCTGCATCTCCCTGGCAGAAAAAAACGCATGCGGATTGTACATGCGGATTGTACATGCGGATTGTACATGCGTTTTTCCTGCCAGGGACATGCGGATGTGAAGCGTTCTTCACTTGCATTTCCGCATGCGGGTTGACAAGCGCTTTCCAAGCAATTTTAGCATCACTTGGAAAGTGCTTGACAACTTGGTCACACTATTTAAATCCATGCAAACGGCATGGATTTATATACTGTGACCTTAAATAATGGTTAAAAATAAAAAAAATAAATCTATACTTACCTTCCGATGGCCCCCGGAGTCTTGCTTCGCTCCGTCCTGGCTGCTGGCAGATCGCGGTACACTACACTGAAGGACCTGCCGTCACATGACTATGACGTCAGCGCAGGTCCTCCAGTCCATCGCGATCTGCCGGCAAGGGAGGACGAGCGCACCGTGGGCCATCAGAAGGTAAATATAATATTTATTTTTCATTTTATTCTTTTTTTTTTTTTTTTTTTTTTTACAGTTTTCTATGGTACCCGGGTCCAGAGACCTCTCCTCTAGACCTGGGTACTATCCGCACATTGAAACGCATGTTTTCCCTATGTGCTTATCTAGTGAAGCGGAATCCAAGCGTTCTAATGCAAGTCAATGGTGGCGAAAACTCAGCGCTTCCACAAAATAACTGGCAGTGCTGCGTTTTTTTCCGCAATGATAATCCGCAGCGGAAATTTCCGCAGCATGTGCACAACACATACGGATTATCATTGCTCTACATGGCAGGCCTTCTACCATGCGTTTTTTAAGCGTTTCTGCAGTGTTTTTGCCACTGCGGAAACGCTTAAAAAACGCATCGTGGGCACGATTAAGCTCTGCTATTTTAGTGTTTATCATCCATATTTCTTTAAGGCAATAATTCGCAGGATTTCACTACCACCCCTCTCCCCCAAACTGTTTATATGCGCATGTAGCTCTTTCAAAGATAAGTATAGCAATACCATTACATGGTCTTTTCCTTTGTTACGGAGTAATGTGTTTGAATTGATTTGCAATTGAGGCTGTAGAACTGAAGCCTTTGCCACTCCAGCTCTATTCCCCACCCAACGCTGCCCCCTCCTGCATGACTGACTGTTCCTTTGCCTGAAGTCACACAGCATGGAGACTGGCAGTCAAGTACGACGTTGCGGCACTGGGCGTGGAATAGAGCTGGAGTGACTGAGGCTTCAGCTCTACAAATAGCTCTCCAGCCTCATTTGCATATCAACTCAAATGCTAGTATCTCATTAACCGAGGACTGGACTGCTCATGTGCAGACATTGCTGGACTTGTCTAACAAAGAGCTACATGCCCATATAAATAGTTTGGGAGGGGATGAAATTCTGCTGACAGAATCCCTTTAAGATCCCATTGATTTTTGTGGGCATATTATAGGCATTATATTAGTTGCTGTTTGCCGTGTAATGAAAAATGGGTTATAACAATAGGAATTTATCCATATAGAGTGTGGATATTCTGTAAAGAGATGTGAATGTTTGACTAAGCAAATAAGAGTTCTTAGGTGCTTGAATATTCCAGCGTTAAAATTACATTTGACAGAAGAAGCCATGTCTGTGTTAATTGGAGGCTGATAACTTCAGTGTGTTCAAATAATCATTACAGCACATCCACCAATATTCTTAAGATTTCCACTACTTTAATCTGATCTCGGGGAAAGAAAAGAGCATTATGTGGCGTTCTATATATAGGTCATGTAATAATAGTTCTTCGGGTTGGCCTGTGAGCTAATTCCTTTTTTCTATTGACACGGAGTTACAGAATCTCTTTGACAGTGTTTCACATCCAATATGAAGATTTCTATCATTTTCTCAATAAGCCTAAGGTCTTCTTTGGCACTGCACTGTGCAAGGTCAGAGCTTAACATATTGAGATATGATTACATAGAGATAATCCTTCAATCGTCAGACAGTAGCTAGCATTAAGCAACAGTCGATTAATAATCCTCACTGCCTAAATTACCACTAAATAGCCCAGTAAAACATGTAGGATGTGTTCCACATGTTACAAGCAATTATTTAATGTTCGGGGGGGTTTTCAACTTAAAGAAAACTGGTCATGTTAAAAATAGTATCTGATCTATAGGCATATTGTTATAAAGCAGGAGGATCAGATTGATATTCATTTTTTGCGAAAAGTTTCAGCAAACCTTGTATTTTATGAATTGAAATAATTAATAATAATTAATTGTAGTCAGTCTTCCATCTATGACTAATTGGGCATGCAGAGATAACGGTCAGTCACTGAGGTTAAATTATACTTTTATCTTTTCCAGCACACTTATACAGTGGGAAAATAAGTATTTGATACACTGCCGAAGTTTTCCCACCTACAAACAATGGAGAGGTCTGTAATTTTTATTGTAGGTACACTTCAACTGTGAGAGACAAAATCTTAAAAAAAAAAAAAAAAAAAAAAAAAGTCCAGAAAATCACATTGTATGATTTTTACATAATTAATTAGCATTTTATTGCATGAAATAGTTATTTGATACAAAAACAGAACTTTAATATTTTGTACAGAAACCTTTGTTTGCAATTACAGAGGTCAGATGTTTCCTGTAGTTTTTGAGCAAGTTTGCACACGCTGCAGCAGGGATTTTGGCCCCCTCCTCTATACAGATCTTTCAGGTTTTGGGGCTGTCGCTGGGCAACATTGAGTTTCAGCTCCTTCCAAAGATTTTCTATTGGATTCAGGTCTGGAGACTGGCTAGGCTACTCCAGGACCTTGAAATGTTTCTCTACTCCTTAGTTGCCTTGGCTGTTTGTTTCGGGTCATTGTGATGCTGGAAGACACAGCCACGACCTATCTTCAATGCCCTTACTGAGGGAAAGAGGTTGTTTGCCAAAATCTCATGATACATGACCCCATCCATCCTCCCTTCATTACTGTGGAGTCATCCTGCCCCCTTTGCAGAAAAGCACCCCCAAAAGTATAATGTTTCCGTCACTATGCTTCATGGTTGAAACGGTGTTCTTGGGGTTTTACTCCTCCTTCTTCTTCCTCCAAACACGTCAAGTGGAGTTGATACCAAAAAGTTCTATTTTGGTCTCATCTGACCACATGACCTTCTCTCATGCCTCCTTTGGATCATCCATATGGTCATTGGCGAACTTCAAACGGACCTGGACATGTGCTGGCCTGAGCAGAGGGACCTTGCGTGCCCCGCAAGATACATGACGACGGCGTGGTGTGTTACTAATAATAATGTTTGAGACTGTGGTCCCAGCTCTCTTCAGGTCATTGACCAGGTCCTCCCGTGTAGTTCTGGACTGATTCTTGACCTTTCTGAGAATCATCCTTACCCCACAAGGCGAGATGTTGCATAGAACCCCAGACCGAGGAAGATTGAAAGTCACCTTGTGTTTCTTCAATTTTCTAATAATTGTGCCAACAGTTGTTGCCTTCTCACCTAGCTGCTTGCCTATTGTCCTGTAGCCGATCCCAGCCTTGCGCAGGTCTACAATTTTGTCCCTGCTGTCCTTAGACAGCTCTTTGGTCTTGGCCATGGTTGGAATGTGATTAATTGCTGGTGAGGACAGGTGTCTTTTATACAGATAATGAGTTCAAACAGGTGCAATTAATACAGGTAATAAGTGCAGAGTAGGAGGGCGTCTTAAAGAAAAACTAACAGATCTGTGTGAGCCAGAATTCTTGCTGGTTGGTAGGTGATCAAATACTTATTTCATGCAATAAAATGCAATTTAATCATTTCAAAATCATACAGTGTAATTTTTTGGGTTTTTATTTTTAGATTCTGTCTCACAGTTGGTGTATCTACGATAAAAATTAAAGACCTCTCCATTCTTTGTAGGTGGGAAAACTTGCAAAATCGTCAGTGTATCAAATACTTAGTGTCTTATGTGATGTACAGTGGGGAAAATAAGACTTCTGTATACGTTAGAAAGGATTCACAGAGGCTGCTTTATCTGCATCACATAAAAGACACAAATAGATCTATACATCACATATGATACACTGAGACTACTCTATGTGCATGACATAGGATAAACTGAGACTGCTGTATATGAATCACATAGGAGACACTGAGACTGTTATATACATTACATAGCATACACTGGGACTGCTGTATATATGTACATCACATAGGAAACACTTGGGCTGTTGCATGCGCCGAGGTGTTCAGTAGTGAACGCTGCATGCACGTGCCCACTCTCCAAGGAGCAATTAAAAGGCTTGTGGCCCAAGCACTGTGGCCCATCAGAAAGCTGCCAGAGCGAATGATGCCATGGGCTAGAGGTTCTCCACCCCTGCTGTTTTCACTTCTATTTTTTTATTGAATTTTTTTACTTTGCTGCATTTTTTCCACACGTGCCTAAAACTTTTACTACTCTGTATAATATCCTAAAGAATTTATTTTCCTCTACAACCGCAAAATTCAGTTTTGAGATTTGTGCGTTTTAAAGTCCTGGCTTGTATAGACAATCTTTCGCGCATTGGAACTCTGCTATTGAAAGTAATACTTGTTTTTCTTAGTATAATTTATGTGTATTTTCCAGTTTTTAGTAAGTAAATCAAAACAATGTTTGTGCACTTTTTTAGCATTCTCGGCACTAAATTTTTTAAAATTGTTTAAGTGGTTGAAACAATCATTTTATTAGTGATGATTTATTATTCATCCTGGATCCTGGAGGTTCAGAGCAAACTTACATGATAGAGTACAGAATCTACAATAAATACTGTACACTGTGCTTCTCTATTTCCATTTGCCAGATATTTAGACTTGGAGTCGGACTTGCTTTTGTATTCTTTCTTTACTGATGTCAAAATTCTCATGTGGCTATGGGAATCCTATGTGATTTACCGTAAATGGGTTTTCTCAACCTCATAAATGGGTAAAATTGGAAAGTGTTTATTAAAACAAAACAAGCTACTTTGCGATTTATTTTTATTAAAAATCTTTTCCATTGTCAGGAACGGAGGCATTTTGTGTGTTCAAAGTGTAATACATAAGAAGCCTTTAACAGCTCTTACGTGCTTATCAATTCATATAGACATTAGTTTGTCATGTGATTTGATATTTATGTCAGCATAAAATTCATATTCTTTATTGACGTCGCATTACCCAGTGTAAACCGGGGATGTGCTGCCTATAACATGCACTGTATATGAGGATAGATATTGCATTAGAGATCGTTATGTCACTATCACAAGCCAGTAAATGAGCACCTTAATGTAGACCATCAGCCATTGTTGCGGTCCTGAAATTGGCCAGTGTTAATTCACCATTAGTATGACTCTCTTTTGTTATGCAATTTGCATGTAAAAAAATTTGTTTGTGTAGGATTTCATATGTCATAAAAGTTCCTGATCGGGGTGACCTGGCCAAAGTGATCCCAAGAACTGAGGAATTGCTTTCCCTTCCAACAGTGAAGAACATGGCCTTGCACTATAGTCATTTGCCATTAAAGAAATGTACCACTAGCTTACTTTACTGAGGACTCAAATTGCTGGAACTTAAAGGTCACCTATCATCTGATTCATTCTTCTCAAGCCATGGCCGGCATGAATCGGACATTGGCTGCACTATTGGCTTCTTCCCTGTCCCCTTACCCTTACCCCTTAATCTCTTTGACTGAAAGCTCTCCTTATGCACACACACAGAGAGAGTGACCTATCAGTCATGGGTATTGGGGCAGGAGAAAGTAGTTTAGGACCTCCTTTAAATAGTCAGTCGAGATGCAAAGTTCCCAGATGGCTTTTCAAAGTACATTTTCTCTGAAACCCCACAAAATGTAGGAGTAAAACATGCCGGGTTGCAGTAGCACAGCCAGTGACCGATTCATGCAGTCTTTAGTTTGGGCAGTATGAATTAGATGACAGGTTCCCTTTTAATCTTGAGAGTTAAAATTTTATGACAGATCTTGTCGCAATAGGCATTTCCAAGCTACTCTTCACCCCTTTTATGAAAACTACATGGTATACTCAACTAATGCTGACACTAATGCTGACGTAAATGCTACCTAATCCGTTGCAGTTATCATGATCACAAATTATGTTGTGTTACAACCTCCAGGTTATATGCTACTGTGAAATCTCAAATTATCTTTTTTTATTCTTTCCTTATAGCTGATCTGGATTCCGAACATACTCAGAGGGTCTTGGACATGGAGTATGCCCAACAGATGAAGTTAAAAGAACGACAAAAGTTCTTTGAAGAGGCATTCCAGCAGGACATGGAGCAATACTTGTCTACGGGATATCTGCAGATAGCAGAGAGACGAGGCAGGTCACCTCTATATATTATTCTTTACTGTTTTTTTTTTCTTAACTATATCTTTAGTATAAAGTGGTCAACTTGATGCCAAAAATGTGTCTGTAGAGTATGCCGTTTTTATACACTATACCCCACATTTAATTTTATATTTAAAGGCTATGAACACATTTATTATGATTTTTCTGTAATACAAAATTAAGCAACTTTTTTTGAATAGTGTTTATAATTTTCCTACCATTTGGCTGTTGTAGTGTCTGTTTAACCTCTTCATATAAGTAGCTCTATTGCTACTGACATCACACTGCCCCATTTCTGATTTGGCTCTCAACACTCTTCTAAAAACAGCAAGGAGGGGGAGGAGGATATACGTAGAAGATTAAAGGGGTTGTCCACTACTTTTACATTGATGCCCTATCCGTAGGATTGGGCATCAATGTATGATCGGCCGGGGTCCCACACGCGGCACCCCCGCCGATCAGCTGTTATCGGTGTACTGCACATCCACCTCCTATTCAATTGAATAGCGGCCACTACCACTTGACGGCGGAGCCCCGCAGATGAGCACTTCCGGCCATCGGCACCAATAACAGCTGATCGGCGGGGATGCCGATCATACATTGATGCCCTATCCTACGGACATCAATGTAAAAGTAATGGACAACTTCTTTAAGATGCGGAGGACAAGGAGAAGGGGGGAAGTTGTACCTTATCAGTGTAGGTACAAAAGAAAAGCACTTACAAGGCTTCCTGGGGAATCACATGAGTGCTAACACAACAGGATACATACATCTTATTTTGTTTTCCTGTATTTAATGTATGAAGCTTTCAATATGGCTAAAAGAAGCTATCTAGGTTTTAAGAACTGAGGAGCTATTCATGAGATAGGTAAATAATATAAAAGTGGTGGCGTTCTGACAACCAGTGCCCTCACTGATCAGCTGAATATTGCTCCAGCAGTAGGTGGGACTAAGTGATGTACTGTATATTACTTGGTGGCCACTGCTGAGTACTACACTTTGTCTCTTGCAAGTGAATGGAAAATAAACAGCAGTCACCTAAGCAATGTACGGGGCTGCTGTGTTTCCCTGCGTACATCGATTAGTCCCGGCCTCTGCAGAAGCAGTACTCAGCTGATCGGTGGGGGTGCATGCACATCTCATATTGATAACCTAGCCTGCGGATAAGTAAACTGCTTTTAAGTCCTAGATAACCCTTTTAACATAATGACCCAAGAAATTTAGGAAACGATAAAAGGATGTAAAATGATGGGTCTTTTACAGCTGTTCAGTATAATCTTGTTGTTTTAAGAACCAATAGGAAGTATGTCTTCAATGGAGGTGAATGTTGACATGTTGGAGCAAATGGACCTGATGGACATGTCTGATCAGGAAGCACTAGACGTCTTCTTAAATTCAGGAGGAGAGGACAACAGCATGTTATCCCCTATAATAGGTACGGGTAACCTGCATATTCTCTGCAATGCTATCTATAAGATTATCATGTATTTCAATGCCATTATAGTGAGGATATTATCTAATTATGCAGAATGTTTTATTTACTTAATATGAAATGGTAACACTTAATCTGGCTATGCATGTGCTGAGTGAGTAATGGGGAAACATATCTCCTTTGCTTGTCTCATGAAAATCCACTATTAGATTATTGCATCCTTTTTGCCATAGAACAGGGGTGCACAACCTGCGGCCAAGGGTTCACATGCAGCCCGCAAAGCCATTCTGTGTAGCCCCAAACCATATGGGCAGAATGCTTGACTGACAGGTTAACTATAGATGAGCAGCTACGCACACAGAAGAGTAGTGGCAGCAGCTGAGGATCAGGGATTGGCAAGTACTAATGGTGGCCTGTGTAGACATCTCTGGTTGCCTCATACATTAGTAGAAATGGGTTCTCTAGACCAGTTTTACACTTCAGATAAGAGTATGAATTAGGTGGCCATGTCTGTGGCTCTCTCCATGGTAGTTTGAGAGTTGTGAAACACTAGGCAGAAAGTACAAAACCCATGATATTTGGTAGAGAGCCATGTGCTCTTTAAAGTAAATTAAGACTTTTTTTTACAAGGATTTATAAACAAATTTTACTGCAAAATCCACATTAAAACATTTCTTCCAATACTTTGAATAAGCTTCCTATTGGTTTTACTGGGAAATGTTCAAAATAAAGAGTGCACACAGTGCTTTGTGTTTTTCAATGTAAGCTTTTCCCTTTATGATCAGCAGGAAATTTATTCAGAGTATTTGATGCTTTTTTTATGTGGATTTAGGAGCAGAATATATTTATAAATCCTCGTCAAAGAACTGTGAACGTACCATGAGAGTGCTGATTGGTGGAGGTAAGAGTTGTATAATGAGAATTTGTACCTATCAGACATTTATGGTATATACTTTCAATATGCCATAAATGTCACAGAAGGTAATAACCCTTTAATTTTAGTGTGCCCCCCGGATTGGTTTAGTATGACCATGTGACCCTTGGATCAGAAAAGGTTGTGTGCCCCTGCCATAGAACAAGGGGTGTAAGTGTCAGCTGAAGTCTCCAGCAGTAGTTGATCTAGGAAACACAAAAATTTTTAGCATTTGAAGATGCCCAATAATATGTCTAACAAAAACAGATATGCAGTACAGGTAAGCTGCTGCCGTACACAACAGATTAACTGGTAATGGTCTCTTGGGTATGGGCAGTAGTCTTCTGGAGCCAAGGAAAATTGTACCCTTTTGGCTTCTGCAGAAATTGCTCTGTAGCGTTGATGCCTGAATTTAAAGTTTTGAGCACCACAAGATAAGATTTCTTGCACCAACTCAGATTTCATGTTTAGACTATTAGTAGGATGTGTGGAAACATTTTGGTAAAACTGGAGTTGTACTACAATTGTAGAAAGGATCTCAGAAAAGCTTCAAGGACACCGAGGCATCATCCAGGACTGCAGCTAAATGTTTGTTCAAGGAAGCTGGTTATTGTGTGAAGATGACCTTAATACATGGAGCCAGATATGATATTGTCCTGCTTATGTATAGACGCAGAAGATTGGTTATGCCTTTTCTATAATTTATATTGTGAATTATTTTGTAACTGTTAAATAAAAGTTATATGATTGAGGCTGAAAAACTGTAGTACATTCTGTCTTTTTAAAGAAGGAAATCCATCTGATCTAGTTTCATGACATAAGAGAATGAGGTCTTGTTCTTTATTTATCATTTTAAACTTATTCAGTCTTTTTTTAAATAGTGTTTGGCTCCACTTTCGAGTTAGTAGATCTACCATGGACTCAGAGATAAGGATATACAGTTAGGTCCATATATATTTGGACAGAGACAACATTTTTCTAATTTTGGTTCTAGACATTACCACAATGAATTTTAAACAAAACAATTCAGATGCAGTTGAAGTTCAGACTTTCAACTTTCATTTGAGGGTATCCACATTAAAATTGGATGAAGGGTTTAGGAGTTTCAGCTCCTTAACATGTGCCACCCTGTTTTTAAAGGGACCAAAAGTAATTGGACAGATTAAATAATTGTAAGTAAAATGTTCATTTCTAGTACTTGGTTGAAAACCCTTTGTTGGCAATGACTGCCTGAAGTCTTGAACTCATGGACATCACCAGACACTGGGTTTCCTCCTTTTTGATGCTCTGCCAGGCCTTCACTGCGGTGGTTTTCAGTTGCTGTTTGTTTGTGGGCCTTTCTGTCTGAAGTTTAGTCTTTAACAAGTGAAATGCATGCGCAATTGGGTTGAGATCAGGTGACTGACTTGGCCATTCAAGAATATTCCACTTCTTTCCTTTAATAAACTCCTGGGTTGCTTTGGCTTTATGGTTTGGGTCATTGTCCATCTGTAGTATGAAACGACGACCAATCAGTTTGGCTGCATTTGGCTGGATCTGAGCACACAGTATGGCTCTGAATACATCAGAATTCATTCGGCTGCTTCTGTCCTGTGTCACATCATCAATAAACACTAGTGACCCAGTGCCACTGGCAGCCATGCATGCCCAAGTCATCACACTGCCTCCGCCGTGTTTTACAGATGATGTGGTATGCTTTGGATCATGAGCTGTACCACGCCTTCACCATACTTTTCTCTTTCCATCATTCTGGTAGAGGTTGATCTTGGTTTCATCTGTCCAAAGAATGTTCTTCCAGAACTGTGTTGGCTTTTTTAGATGTTTTTTTAGCAAAGTCCAGTCTAGCCTTTTTATTCTTGATGCTTATGAGTGGCTTGCACCGTGCAGTGAACTCTCTGTATTTACTTTCATGCAGTCTTCTCTTTATGGTAGATTTGGATATTGATATGCCTACCTCCTGGAGAGTGTTGTTCACTTGGTTGGCTGTTGTGAAGGGGTTTCTCTTCACCATGGAGATTATTCTGCGATCATCCACCACTGTTGTCTTCCGTGGCCGCCCAGGTCTTTTTGCATTGATGAGTTCACCAGTGCTTTCTTTCTCAGGATGTACCAAACTGTAGATTTTGCCACTCCTAATATTGTAGCAATTTCTCGGATGGGTTTTTTCTGTTTTTTGCAGCTTAATGATGGCTTGTTTCACCTGCATGGAGAGCTCCTTTGACCGCATGTTTACTTCACAGCAAAACCTTCCAAATGCAAGAACCTCACCTCAAATCAACTCCAGGCCTTTTATCTGCTTAATTGAGAATGACATAACGAAGGGATTGCCCACACCTGTCCATGAAATAGCCTTGGAGTCAATTGTCCAATTACTTTTGGTCCCTTTAAAAACAGGGTGGCACATGTTAAGAAGCTGAAACTCCTAAACCCTTCATCCAATTTTAATGTGGATACCCTCAAATGAAAGCTGAAAGTCTGAACTTCAACTGCATCTGAATTGTTTTGTTTAAAATTCATTGTGGTAATGTCTAGAACCAAAATTAGAAAAATGTTGTCTCTGTCCAAATATATATGGACCTAACTGTATGTAGGATTCTGATGTTTGGTATTTTAGCTCTTACCAACCATAACAGCAGTCAGTCAGTCCATGCAGTTGCTCTACAGACATGGTCTTCTTCATACAAGACCATGCTAATCATCCCTATTTCAATTCCTTATCACTCCCTGTTGTATGATTTACCAATTTATCTTTTACTGGTAATGGGTGGGAAGAGGAACACTAAAACACAAATCTAAAAGTTTGGAGCCAGCAAGGTACCTGCCTAACATCAAAATCTTCTTGTACATGGCAATTTACTACTTAATACCCAATGTCACAGGGCATTAGGTTTTAGGATTGCTTGAAATGAAATACAAGTAAATAAATATAAAGTCAAGTCTTTGTGGTCTGAGCTACACCTAATCTTAAAGGAAGCTAAGTAATTCTTATTTCTAGATGAAAATAAGTAAATCAGGAACTTCTGATGTACAAACTAGAAACATTTCAATTTAAAGTGGTAAAGTTTTTTGTTGACTCTACCTGATACCCGATAACCCCATTCTGCAAAATGACAGAATTGTACATCCGGATTGCAATTGCTTTCCCACAATCTGATGTAGCATTACGTCACAAAGATGGCATGGGCACAGGAGTTAATGCCCTCCGCATTAGGAGCTGGCTGTTATACACCGATATGCTCTTGCTGCATGTGCTGAAAAAACTCACGGATAGGTTTAGAGAGCGGGAGATCTATCTATCTATATAAAAAAATATAGATATATAGATAGAGATATATATCTCTATATAGATATATATCTATGATAATGCTGCAAAAGAAAAAATGCCAGAATTACTGTTTCTGTTCAATTTTCCTCACAAAAAAATGTAATTAAAAAGTGATAAAAAATCATATGTATTCCAAAATTGTACAATAAAAACTATGGCTCATTAGGCAAAAAAACTGTCCTCATTAAAGCTGAGTAATCTGATAAATAAAATTTATGTCTCTCAAAATATGACAACCAAAAAAATTTTTTACTTTTTTTAAAGTGATTTTCTTGTGTAAAGTAGTAAAACATAAAAAAAAAAAACCTACACATTGGAGACCACTGTAATTGTATTGATTCGCACAACACATATTGTCCTGCAAAAACAATCCCGAACACAAGTTTGTCAGAAAGCTAAAGCTATGGGTACCAGAATATGGTGGCAAAAAAAAAAAGATTTTGTTTTTAAAGTCATTTTTTGCATTGAAGTAGCAGAGCGTAAAAAAACTATATAAATGGTGTATTGTGATTTCATCAACCTGAAGAATAAGATAACATGTCAATTATGCCTAACAGTGAATAGTGTTTAGGGAAAAAAAGAAAGTAAATTTAGAATTTTGTCAAATGAGTATTTATTGTGCAAATTAATAAAACATAAAACGTATATAAATTTGTTATCTCTATAATCGTACTGACCTACAGAATAAAGCTAACACTTTACTTGTGCAGTATGGTAAATAGCGTAAAAATAGTTAATAAGTTAGACGCACCCCAAAATGATGTCACTGAAGTAAAACTCATCCTGAAATAAACAGCCTAGTATGACGGTCTTTCAAAAAAAATATATAGTTATGGCTCCTGGAGCGCAATAATAGCAATAATAAGAGTGGGGGAAGAAAAAAAGGTTCTACATAAAAGGCAAAACTGGTTGTGCTGTCAAGGGGTTAAAAGTACAAAAAAAAAGTTGTACAGACCTTTTTTTGTTCTCTGGCTTAAAAAAGATTGCAGTTGGGACTGATGGTTACATTATTGAGGTCAATGTGAACGGTTCCATTTTAAAGTGTATCAGTTCTTCTTCAGTTTGAAGCCAATCCGGATTTTTTGTCTACTGGTCCAGTTTAAAACAGATGAATGTAATGTACAGAAAAAAAGACTTCAGTGCAGTAGCTCCTATCATGTGGTTTTTTGAATAAGAGCTGGAATGTAATTGGTTGTGTTGTGATCCACGTTTCTTTTGCTTATCCATGTGTGCTCTTAATATATTGTAAGCAGATCTCATGCCTCATTACAGTTTCTCTTTGTCTTCTCTCTTCATGTTGGTTGCTAAAGGCCCTGACTTTGACACTTGTCGAAATGAGATCTCTCTTCAGGTTCCCAGCCAAGCAGAACTCAGACAAAAACTTTCTTCCTTGTCCTCTACATGCACTGATTCTGCCAGCCAGGAAAACAGTGAAGATGGTGGGGAATCGCCCATTATCCAGTCAGATGATGAAGATGTTCATGTGGACTCTGTACCTGGTGTCGGCCATGTTGCAAAAAACCGTTCTGATGCAAGTGATGAAAGCGATTCCCACACCGTGTGAAGTTGGAACTGTGTGGTTTCTATATCCTGGAGTGTTAGCCATCGTGTACTAATCCACCTTACTGTGCAATTGTTACCCTACCGATTTACACAAAGTATTGTGTACTGGAGTCATTGCGAACAAAATGGTATTAAAAGTGTTTTTTTATGGAGACTGTAAAGTAGTGGAGGAGAGTGGAAACGCTGCACAGTTATGCAGTTTTTCTTGTGTGCTTAGTTTTTTAAGCAACATATTTATCTCTAGGAGAATATTGGACAGAGGTCCTGCATGAACAACCACTGGATTACCAATGCTTTTACTTACACATTTAGCTGCTAGGCCAATTGTTTTTAATGATATGATCAAAGTATTCTACAGAAATTCCTGGTTTACTAGAAATTACGCAAATGTGCCCAATGGTAGGGCATAGATTGATTGACAAGGAACGCTGTGTTCCAAGCTATACTTCATGCATACAATAACTAAAGTGAAGATCCCTTAAATCCCAAGTGTAATGATAATAAAAACATGGATTTTTTTCGCATGCGTTATTAGGTAGTGAGAATAGCAGCATTTAGCAAGAAGGATTCAAACTAAGGGTATGTGCTCACAACATCTTTTAGATTTGAGCGTATGTGCCAAGTTTTGCAAAAGAAGAACACTTCAGGACACGGTGGCGTCTTTTGTCCTGTTGTGGGTTTTTTTCTTTGAGCCTTTTCGTTTTGTTTTCTGCATGCTCTTGGCATCGTTTTCGCCGGCATTGTTTCTTTATTACTTTTTATTATATAAAGTAGTGAGCAGCTTTCAAGTGGAAGCCGCCTGAAGAACGGTCTGAAGCTTCTTTTAACCACTTCACGTTGCCAAAGATGTGAAGCAGATAAAAGAAGTGACCTAAGACTGAAGATAGGAACAGCAAGTCGTTTTGACATTGCAGTTCATATGTTCATTCTTTATGGGGTTTTTTAGGGCTTTTTCAGGGAGGTTATTGAGAAATACCCGCCTGAAAAAGACATTGTATACACATACCCTTAGAACCATGGTAGTTCGTGTACCGCCATATACTTTTTCTATCCCCAAAATATGCATCAACTAATGTACCGTAAGTGGTGAAAAAAGGAAAAGATCCTCTTATGGACCCTATTTCAGAGGGATTGAACCCTAATGTTTCATAAAAGGAAACCCAAAAAAACAACCCTGTATCTAATAGTCACTTTAAGAAGGGGGCCATAAATCCTAGTGTGAATCCAGCTTAATTCTATCTCTCCATATCAGAGATATATACGAAATAATCTGAAGCCGTGATCAACTCGCCTCAGAGGGTGATTATTATGCGAGACAATGAGAACCCTGCCCTGTAGTGCATATCAAAACTGGCTTGAAAACAATACTTTTTTTCATGCAGTATTCTTTGGTTTATCCTGTGCCAACTATTGTGTACTTGCCTTGATGAAATAAATAATTTCATACCATGACGACTGTGTAGTTTCATTACAGTTATGGGTCTGATTATCAATCTTTTAGTATTTCTTTATTATACTGGTTCTTAAATTGAAAGTGCAACAAAAAAATTTGCACTTTCAGCTAGACATATGTGTTTCCCTAAAAAATTTTTTTTACAAGACAACCTCAACACATTTTGTTTCTAAAGTGGGCTTGCGTGTCTAAATGTTAAACATATTTAGGAACTTTTTTATGTCAATGTTTGAGGCAAAACAATTAACTGGCACACTTTATACGAAGTGTTTTTAAAGGCTAACCTTTATTTTTCTTGTTAGGACAAACTTACACAGCTTTTAAAAGAAATTATTAATATACTCCAACAAGCAAATCTGACAGTTAATTCATTTGTACCGCTTTGTGAATATTTTCCCGATTTTAAGAAACATCTATCTATAGTCTTTTTCTTTAAAAAAAAAAAAAAAAATTGCCTAAGTACTTTACTCACCCAACTGAGGTCCAGTGCTGAGTCTCCTCTGCTGGTCATGTTGTCTACAGCGCTGACATCTCGTTGACAGTGCTACAGCGAATCTGAGCAGCTCATGCTGTCTAGTAGGGTAGAGCTGCTAAGTTCACTTATTGACTTGAGGGCTGTCGACGTGATGTGCACTGAAAGCAGCAGCATGAGAAAATCGGTTTAAAAAAATTGAAGTTGGAGACAGGGGTTTTCTAAAACCAGACACCTTTTAAAATGTACAATCAGTTTTGATTTAATTTTTTTTAAGATCATAAAACAATAGAAGTCCTGCTTCACTTGGCAGCTTGTGACTCAGGGACATGGTTTGCACTTCCACATGACGGCTTCATTGTTTGTTTGAAACCTGTCCTTGTCCATATAGCAAAAGGTCTAATTTTTATTTTTGATGTTTATTTTAATTTAAGTCAATTGGCACACAATTCAGTGTTCTATGTATATACATGGATAAAATTGTTGGTACCCCTCTGGTAGAAAAACTGACAAAAAGATGATTTTTGGATGTAAAATCCCTTTCTCATAGCCTTCATTGGGGGACAAGGGAAACCATGACTGTACGCTGATGCCACCAGGATGCTGACACTAAAGGAAGAGTCAGGTGGCCTTTTAACTCTGACGAGGATCGCAACACCATGCTTGGACTATCAGTCAGCTCTACCGACTCGAGTGTGACTGCATGTATTTCTACGGCTAGTTTGACCATTGCGTTGCTATCCTCATCCGAGTTGTACATCTGCCTGGCTCTTCCCTAAAGCCCCCGTCTCACATAGCGAGATCGCTAGCGAGATCGCTGCTGAGTCACGGTTTTGGTGACGCAACAGCGACCTCACCAGCGATGTCGCTATGTGTGACACTTTGCAACGATCAGGCCCCTGCTGTGAGGTCGCTGATCGCTGCAAAGTGTCCTGGACCGTTTTTTGGTCGTTGCTCTCCCGCTGGTCAGCACACATCGCTGTGTGTGACCAGCGGGAGCAGCGATCAGGCTGGTAACCATGATAAACATCGGGTTACTAGGGGCACACGCGCACCTAGTAACCCGCTGTTTATCATGGTTACGAGCCTGCTACGGTGAGCGGTAACCTCCCGCTCACTGTAGCAGAGTGGTAACCATGATAAACAACGGGTTACTAGGAGCGCCTGTGCCCCTAGTAACCCGATGTTTACCATAGTTACCAGCCTGCTCCTGCTTCAGCAGGCTCGTAACCAGGAGCAGGACATCGTGGAAAGATTCTTTCCACGATGTCGCTGCTCCCCTGATCGTTGGTGAGCCTGCCTGTTTGACAGCTCACCAGCGACCACATAGCGACGCAGCAACGATCCCTGACAGGTCGTATCGTTGTCGGGATCGTTGCAGCGTCGCTAAGTGTGACGGGGCCTTTAGAATTACAACCTAAGGCCATGGCCCCACTATCAGTATTTAGTCAGTATTTTTTGTCAGGAGTGGGTGATAAATGCAGAATTTGTGCACTTGTTTCTATTGTACATTTTCTCTGATTGTTCCTCACCTGGTTTGGTCTCCCACTCCTGAGAAAAAAATACTGACCGAATACTGCTAGTGGGGCCGTGGACTAAGAAATAAATCGGCTCCTTCTCGTCAGGCTAGTGGCATCCACGCTCTTCAGTTTAATAAGAAAATCAGTACAGGAAGCAGAATTTTTTTATTAAAAAAAAAAAAATATATATATATATATTAATTATATATATATATTATATTTCTCACACACTACTAGGCAACATGAACAAAAGGGACGGTGCTGGGTCCCCAAAGAAGACTATGAGAGAGGTTTTACAGTAAATCCTCTTTTCTCCAGCGCTTTACTGATGGACACAAAAAAACTTGGGGCATCCCAAAGCGTTCCCTAGGACGAAGAGAAATTATATATAAAGATATAAGGCAAATACCTCAAGTAGTAACCCAAGTGACGGCTGTTTGCAGCACCTTCTCCCCAGAATCTCATCCACCAAAGCTAAAGTTTGAATTCTGTAGAATTTTGAGAAAATGTGAATGGAAGACCAAGTAGCAGCTGCAGGGTCAATTCCTGCAGGCGGACAAGCACAGGACGCCCCCACTGTTGTAGTGTTATGAGCACAGGCTGCAAAAAAGCTTTGTCCAGGTGAAGGACAAGAAAAGGAGAGCAGTAGGGCAGAGCCGTCCGTTTTGGTACTCGTCTGGTGGAAGTGATGGCAATCAGGGACACCACCTCCCGGGAAAGCCAGAGCAGAAAAATACTGTGGTGTGATTTATGAGGAAGACATTGTAACGTGCAAAGCACCAGGTTAGTATCCCAGGGAACCAAGGTAGGTTGGTAAGAAAGAACAGAGTGGGCTACACTCCAAAGAAAAGTCCTGACCTGAGGTTTTGAAGCCAGATCTTTCTGAAAGAGAATGGACGGAGCTGAGGGCTAAGCCTGACTCGAGACCCGACTGCAGGAAGCAAGAAGGGAAGGTAGAGGGTAGAGAGAAAAAAATCATGTGATTCACATCAGAGGAAGAAGGCCATCCAGGTACGAAGGTAGATACAAGACGAGGATAGCTTCCGTGCCATGATCATAATCTGCACAACCTGATCAGAAAAGCCTGAAGATATTAGAACTGTGACTTCAACAGCCTTGCTGTTAAATTGAGCGATCAAGAATTCAGGTGGAAGAGAGGACCTTGGGAGAGTAGGGCTGGGCAAGCAGAAAGTCTCCATGAAATGCCTTTGAAGAGGTTGACCACTTTTGTGCCCCGTGATCTAGGCCAGTCCAGAGCTGTGAGGATGATGGGGGATTCCTTATGACTTTATCTTCTTGAGCAGCTTGGGTAACGGGTAGAGGCGGGAACAGATAAAGAAGGGAAAACGGAGACCAAAGAATCTCCAGAGTGGCAGTTGCGACCACTAGAGGATCTGAAAACAAACTGGGGAACCTTGTGATTGTGTCTGGATGCCATTAGCTTGACGTCTGAAGCACCCTACTGCCAGCAGATTTGATTGAAGACAGTTGGATGCAAAGCCTGTACCCCAGTTGTCCACTCCTGGGATGTTAATTGCAGAGATTGTTCTGATTTTTCGATCCACCCAGTTGAAAATCTAAGAGACCTCTGCCATTGCTTGATGACTCTGAGTCCCTCAATGATAGTTGATGTAGGCCACATCCACAGTTAGACTGGATCCAGACTGAGAGACCCGTCAGCTAGTCATGCCAATGTAAAAGTGCAAAACAAATTGCTCTGAGTTCCAGAACGGAGATGGACTTCATGGTTTTTCCATCGACCCTACATTGTCAACTTTGGAAAAACTGCTCACCAACCGAGAAGGCTAGCATCCTTCATCACAATCTGACAGTGAATAGGAATGAAGAAATGACCAAGAAGAATGAGTTCCGCCACCAGATCAGAGACTGTCTGACTTGGAGGGGGGAAGAAGATAAGGTGATCCAGTGAGAGGACAGACTTATCCCAGCAAACAAACATGGTCAGCTGCAGAGGCCTGGTGTGGAACTGAACAAATGGGATTGCCTCAATGGCCGCCACCATCTTGTCTAGAACACCCATGCAGAAGCAGAGAAGAAAGGGATAAGTGTGGTTCAGGGACTAAATGCTGGTTTGCAAAGTCAACATCTTGTCTTCTGCAAGGAAAACTTTCACTTGGACTGTGTTAAATGGAACCTGTAATCAGGATTGTGATAAGTAAACTCCATGCAGTGTCAAGTTGGCACCGTTACACTGATTTAAATTATAGCTTTGTTTATGAAATCCATCCTGTGGTTGTTTAATCTTTATTTGCAGTTTGGATCTAGTTAGATTTTTGTGCTTTGGGCGGGCCTGTGCGCGGGTCTTTCTTTGGTGCTCTAGCATTATCTTCATTATTGTGGCTTAATTGACAGGTCACCTGTCACCTATTTTAAATACACCTCTTGCGCAGTTCATATTGTAGTATTTTTTTATTTTTTTTTAAAAACTAACCCCAGCAAAATGGCGCCTGCGAATGCACAGTAGCATCTATCGATTGCCGATGGATGCTACTGCGCACGTGCCACGGCCATTTTGCTGGAGCCAATTTTTTTTTTCTCCAACAAAATGACCGCTGCGCAGTAGCATCTATCAAAAAGTGATAGATACCACTGCGCCATCTTGCGGGTGTTAAAATTTTTTTTTTAAAAGACTACAATATGAACTGCGCAAGCACAGTATTTAAATTAGTAGGCAGGTCACTGAAGGATCAGTGACTTGTCCTTTAAGCCACAATGATGAAGATAATGCCAGAGCACCAAAGAAAGACCCGCCCCGAAGCACGAGAATGTAATTATCTCGAAACTGCAAATGAAGATTAAACAACCACAGGATGGATTTCATCAACCAAGGTATCATTTTAATCCGTATAATGATGACAACCTGACACTGCCTGTAGCTTACTTGGCACAATCCCGATGACTGGTTTGCTTTAAACAGCATTCCCAGGAAAATGATGCACTGAGCAGGGATCAGAAATGACTATCTATCCAAGGCAAGACAGCATGTCGAGCGTGACTTGCAGACTATGTAGGTTCTCATAGTAAGAGGGTGCATTGACGATGTCATCTAGGGAGTGAATGACCACTATTACCCTGACCAGCAGAAGATTGACAGAAGCCATGACTTTTGTTTGCGGTCCTCCCTTTCGGATCTGGCCATGGCTCACCAGGTGTTCACAAAGTGGGACTGAATGACCGCAAAGCACAGAAATTTCTGGTGTGCTGGAAAAATGGGGATGTGGAGATAGGCATTTTGAATGTCCACTGAAGAAAGAAATTCTCCAGGTTTCATGGAGGCTGCAAAGGAACTCCATCCTGAATTGGCGAAGCCGGACAAGTTTGTTCAATAACTTTCAGTCCAGACTGGACAGACTGAACCATTCTTCTTGAGGTCACGACAAAAACATTTGATTAAAAACTTTAGAGACATTTTTTTGTAGCAACTGCAAAAATGACACCAGATTGTTGAAAAGGAAATGACTTGGGGAGAGGGAGGGGCAAATAAAAAAAAAAAAAAAACAATATTGTAGAGGACTGGTGAATTCTATCTTGTAACTAGAGGAGACCATTTCTCTGACTCAAGCATCATTGACCAAGGGGAACATACCGTCCCAGAACAGGAGGAGATGGCTGCCCTCCCTAAGTGAAGCCCTGTCCTGCGGAGGAAAAGCTGTTGCTTCTGGTCTGTGAAGAGTTGGTATTGATGCCATAAGGTGGCCTCTTATTGAGTGACAGTCGGTCAACCTTGGGGGTTAGACTGAAACTTACGAAAGGAGCGAAACTGACGCAGCTTTTGGTTAGACGAAGATCAAGTGGGTCTCTTTTATGGAAACAGGGTGCTTTTCCCAGATTTGTCTGAAATGATCTTGTTCAACTTCTCCCCAAAATGAGAGCCACGGAGAGAAAGGTTCGTGAGAGACCACTTGGATGTGTGGTCCATGTTTCACCTCTTGTGCCAGAAGATACGATGGATAACTACCATATTGCTTGAAGCCTGGGCCGAGCAGCTAGCTGGTTGAAAAGAATAGGGACTGAGGTACTTACCGGTGTGGGCAGTCTTATCTGCAAGGTTTGCCTGCTCCGATGGAGCAGAACAGTGTATGAAGCCTTGGCATCGGTACTTTGTCCATGCTGTGACTGCCTTGGCAACCCAGGTAGCTGTGAAGGCTGGACACAGGGCCGACCCTGCGTCTTCAAATGCAGACTTGGCCATGGATTCCATTTGTTGATCTGTAGTTTCCTTTAGAGACGCTGCCTACATCAGAGAATGGTATGCATGTGGTCTTTGAGAGTCTGGACACCAGAGGATCCATCAAAGGAGTGGAGGAACAGGTGCCAACCAAGATTCACAGGAAAATTATCATATGTTCACATCTTTGAAAACGCTTTTCGGGTTGAGCCCACTCTTTATCCAGTATGTCATTGAACTTAAAGTGATAAGAAAGCATTAGGCAGTACATCTGACCCTCCTGACGAATACGGAGTCTGCAGAGGCTGAGGAATCTACTACCTTCACGTAGAGGGTTTGATTTACAGCGTAGACAAGACTGCCAACGATGTCTATGTTTTATAGCATTATCAGAATCCAAATCTGAGTCTAAATCAAAGTTATGATCAGATACCTCAAATGACCGAGGTTTTGGGGAAGAAAAGCATGATTAGGAGTGTGGTCTCAGAGCTGTGTGCTGTGCCTTGCTGGTGGGTTAGACTCACTCTGGGCTGTGGTCATAATACTTAGTGCGGTGGTAGCCTTTCCATGATAGTGACCAGGGCTCTGATACCTTGGTAAACTCTGCAACAGACAAAGAGGTTAAAGGCCCATACCACAGGGCCTCCTAGGTCGGACATGGGGGAAATAGGGTGCAGTAGGCAGAGCAGGTTGCAAAGCGATGGCCCAACGAAAACTGTGCTGCAGGCAAAATATACTTGTGACCGGAGAGGGAGCAGAGCAAATAGATTCCCAGCCAAGAGGAAGAAAGAAGGCTGGAGATGAAAGAAGAAAAGCCAAAAAACGACATTGGGGGTTCTATGGGGATGCGCATGGAGCTAATGCAATGGGATGCGGGGAGAAGATTCACCTGCCTGTCCTGAACTTCTTACCAACGTTTGATCCATCCATGGTCCGTAGCTAGAGATGATCTTCAGCTTAGTCTTCGCTCCGTGCACGTGCCAGGCTCTGGGGGGGCGAGGAGTGCAAAAGAAAAAGGGTAAGGACTAGTGTTGAGCGAGTATGTTCGGTTAACCCTTTCGCCGAATATACTCGGCCGAGCACCGAGTATTTATAGAATGCTCGGGCTTTAAGTTTTTGTTGCTCCGTAAACATGATTTGCAACTGTTTGACAGATTTAATACATGTGAGGAATGCCTGTTTTTCCAGCATTCCTCACATGTATTAAATCTGTCAAACAGTTGCAAATCATGTTCACGGAGCGACGAAAACTTAAAGCCCGAGCATTCTATAAATACTCGGTGCTCGGCCGAGTATACTCGGCGAAAGGGTTAACCGAACATACTCGCTCAACACTAGTAAGGACCATCTGCACCAGTGCCTTAATGCCAACTGCTTTAGGAAAAAAAGGTCCTGCCGCCCAGACAAGAGAGGATACAAACTTGCCCCTGGCAGAATTTTGGCCTGTCTTTTGAGTCAGGAAAAAAAGAGTGGTCCACCCTCCTCTGTTACCATATCTGAAAAGACCCGAGAAGATTAAATAAAAAAATACACTATAATGATACAGGAATTTACAAAATTAGATAATCCATATAAGACTAAATGACTAGATGTTGATGTGTCTATTAAACCAGAAGACCTATATATATGACACAAACTAGATGAAATATAAAATGTAACATTTATTGATGATATATTAAAAGATACGTAATTAGAATAAAAAATAGGGAAAGGAAGCACAAAAAAGAAGAGGTCACATAGGTATGTAGCAGCAATATTAAGATATACATGCTAGAAATTAGTACATAAAAACCATCCTCCACAGAAAAAGTTACATAGGTATATTGCAGATAATAACGTGAGACAGTGGTAAAGTGCAATGTGCTAATACAGTTCTCACAGTATGATGATGATGGTATCCTTAGAAAAGATTGAAAATAATTTGACCATAGGAATATGTTAAATTAATGTGTGTCCTGCAATGAGCATAACTGGTGTTTACATACAAACTTGAAATCAATCAGTCTGCATATTTAAAGGGTAAAAAGTAGTCCGTGTGCTGTTTGGTATCATGATGTGTGCCACATTGAACATGGACAAAAGAAAGCTAAGGAAAGAAAAAGGTAAAGGCTATAAGGCAATCTCCAACTAGCTTGATGTTCCTGTTAATACAGTTACATATATTATTCTGAAGTTTAAGGTTTATGCAACTGTAGCAAACATCCCAGAACGTAGCCGCAACCAGAGTCCAGATCAACTTCCAAAGAAATTAGAGGTGAACTCCAAGGTGAAGGTAGATCAAGGTCAGATCATGCCATCCATTGCTGTCTTGGCCAAAGTGGACTTCGTGGAAGGCAACTGAAGAGGAAACCGCTATTGAAAGTAAATCATAAAAAAGCAAGACTGGAATTTGCCAAAATTTATATTGACATGCCACAAAGCCTCTGTGAGAATGTCCTGTTCATAGATGAGTCAAAACTAGAGGTTTTAGGCCAGTCACATCAGCTCTATGTTTACAGACGCAAAAATAAAGCATACAAGGAAAAGAACATTGTACCTACTGTGAAACATGGAGGCGGTTCGGTTATGTTTTTGAGGCTGCTTTGCTGCATGTGGCACAGGGTGTCTTGAATCTATGCAGGGTACAATGACATCTCAAGACTATCAAGGCATTCTAAAGCCAAATGTGCTGCCCTGTGTCGTAGGTCATGGGTCTTCCAACGGGATAATGACCCAAAACACTCATCTAAAAACATCCAAGATTGGCAAAGCATTGGACTATACTGAAGTGGCCTTCTTTGAGCCCTGATCTCAATCCTATTGAATATCTGTTGAAGGAGCTGAAACATGCTGTCAGGAGCAGACTTCATTCACACCTGAGACCGCTTGAGCAGTTTGCTCATGAGGAATTGGCGAAAATACCTGTGAACAGGTTCAGAAGTCTCATTGTTCGAGAAATCACTTGTTGCAGCGATTGTCTCAAAAGGTTGTGCACCAAATATTAAGTTAAGAGTGCCATCATTTCTATCCAAGTCATCTTCATTATTTTTTTTTCTGTTGAACCAAAATTCAAAAGTAATGTCTGATTTTCATTAGTTGATATTCAGTAAATTTAAATTAGAAAATTACTATTGTAAGTTTTAAATTATTTCAGTGACCATTGTCGGTTTTTCTTACTTTAAGAGAAGGGCACCAACAATATTGTGTGATCGCATTTTCTGCCGTTGCATTTTAAAGTCGCTTGTTGATTTTAAAGAATTTAAATAAACAGTTTGTGACTCAATGGTAAAGTTCTTGCCTTCAATATCACAAGGTGCTTTTTTTTTCACGCCTTTTCAGAGTAAAACATTTCATGATCCTTTAATCTTTTTTATGCAGCTGAAGACTGACGTCCAATATTTTAAACAAATCTTGTAATTCAGTACAATTGCACAAAAAGTTTGATGAAACATTTAGAAAAATCACAAATTATGAATTCAGCTAAAACATGAGGATAAAAGAAAACTACACTAACATTGTAAAACAAAAAAGACCAACCCAAGTAAAGTTAACAAAAAAAGGTGCAAATTAAATAACGAAGGTGGCACAAACTAGAAAAAGGTGTAATTAATGACTTTCATGAATAAAAATGCTTATAAGACCATGAAGAATCGAGGCCTAAATTCTAGACAGTGCAAAGGTAGACACTTTTCATAAATATTCCCCAATGTGTGCAATTGCAACAATTCCTATTAATGTAATGTGGTTTTTTTGTTTTGTTTTGTTTTTTTACATAGGACCAGTGTTGTGGCCTTTTTTTTAAGGCCACGGCCCCACTATCAGTATTTGGTCAGCATTTTTTCTCAGGAGTGGGAGCCAAAACCAGGTGAGGAACAATCAGAGACAAGGTATAATAGAAACAAGTGCAGAATTGGTGACTTATCACCCACTCCTGGTTTTGGCTTCCACTCCTGAGAAAAATTACTGACCAAATACTGATAGTGGGGCCGTGGTTTAACACTTCGAATTGGTGGGCTCTCCAGAAGTCAGACCTCCATAAATTATAAAGTGATGGCATTATAAAACCTATTGTTTTTTTGGAAAAACAGCACTACAGTTTCTTTTTAGCCAAAGCCAAAAGTGGAGTCCGCAAGGAGAAAGTGCAAGTCTTTAGTTTCCCATTGCAATTCTGGCTTTGGTGGAAAAAAAAGCCACATAAAAATTAAAAAATATATAGTGGCAGTTTAAAATAAATACATAACAAAGGGAGAAAAAAAGCACCGCAGCATCTTCTGTTTGTGATCAATTTTGTAGGACATTCCATTCCTACTTTTATTTAATAAGGTCTGTGTGCTGCCATCTTGTGGCATTTCATAGCAGCAAATACTTGTTTCTTGCCTATCTTTACACAGGGTTCCCACATCTGTGATATATGGGCAAGGGGAAAATGTTCTAGAATGATTTAAAAAATTAAGTTACAGTACTTACCTGTTCTCCCCAGCATTGCTTGACTGCTGCAAAAGAAAAACATCGTAGATAGACTTTTACCATGAAACCAGATTTCTCCAACTTCATCCAATCTCTTACAAATGCAACATGCCTGCATACTAAATACAGCTCATCGTCCAAACATATTGAAGGGCTAGACAATTTACATTCGGGTAGTGACTTTTATTCCGTAGGAGCCATCATGAATTAATCTTCTGGGCTCAAGCAGTTTACTGTAATTGGCTGCAGCGCTGTCAACATGACGACACTGTTGCAGCCGAAAAACAAAGACTGAAGCGCTGGTGGAGAGGCAACGCTCAACCCGGGGGAGTAAAGCTGTTACTTATTTTGTACATCATTGAGCCTATAGGCTAAAGACAGTTGAAACTAGACATCTTCTTTAGTGACATCGCCATACAGTTTTGCATGATTTTCAAGTTGGAAACTAAGGAAAAGATTTTATTTTGGGGAGATGGGGATGGGAGATGCTCATCACCAGGTTAAATCTGTCTAAGAGCTGTGTTAACAAACCCCATATATTGCACTTGTAAATGTATTATTTAAGCTGAAAATCACTATGTATATGATCTTAGCCGCCTCTATCCAGCCCAAGAGGGGCTTCCAACGCTGCAGCTGCAAGGGTCATATAGCAGCATAAGAAGCTCACAGTTCAGACCAGAAAGCTGGTGCACTACACTGCCACACAAGAAGGAGCAGCACCCACAAAGTCAGGGATCACTGCACTTCTGGTTGAAAACTGCTTTAAGTTGGCAAGTGGGGCCTACATGGGTTGGACTAGTTTTCTCAATTTCTGAACAATTTTTACAGTATGGTAGGGCACATTGACCAACTGAAAAAGGTTAGTGTCATTAAACGCATCTGTGAGCAGGATTTCACCCTCCAAACTATTTAGATGTGCATGTAGCCCTTTCAAAGACAAGTCAAGCATTACCTCTACATGATCAGTCCATTTCTCCTTACCGATAAATCAGCATTTTAATTGATATGCAAATGAGAGTGAAGACCTACAGCTAATATCTGACGCCTCTGTCACTCCAGCTCTATTCCCCACTTTGTGCCACCACCTCTTGACTTGTGACCTCTATGCTGTGTGAATTCAGGCAATGGAGTCATCAGCTAAGCAGCAGAAGGCGGTGGTGGGAGGGAAATGGTGCTGGATTTGTACTGCAGTATTTCTTCTGGGATGAGCTAGCTTTTGCTCCTCAAATGCATCAATAAGTCTGGGGTGGCCATGGCCCTATCAATGGTTTATGAATTTCCTTACTTGGTTCATTTTTGGTAAGCACTAACCACTGCATACTAGGAACGCTGCACAAGATCCTTCATTTTGGAGAAACTGACTTACAGTTGTGATCAAAAGTTTACATACCCCGGCAGAATTTTTGCTTTCTCGGCCTTGTTTCAGAGAATATGAATGACAACAAAAAACTTTTTCTCCCCTCATGGTTATTGGTTGGGTGAAGCCATTTATTGTCAAACTACTGTGTTTTCTCTTTTTAAATCTTAATGACAACCAAAAACATCTTCCATGACCCCGCTGAATATTTAATTAATGTGTGACCCTGCTCTGTCCACTTCTATGAGAGTAGTAATGTAGTGGACGGAGCAGGGTCACACATTACACCACTCCTCCCGTAGAAGTGAACAGGAACAGAGCATGGTCACACAATTTCCCTCCACCACCAAAAAAATAAAAATAATATTCAGCTGGGTCACATATTACCCTAACGCTCCCTGGAAATGTATGACCCTGCTCCATCCACTCCTGTAGGAGCAGTGGTGTAATGCGTGACCCCGCTGTCTACTTCTATAGAAGTAGTAATGTAGTGAACAGAGAGGGGTCACACATTACACCACTGCTCCAATAGAAGTGGAAGGAGCGGGGTCACACATTAGATACTGCGTATCTAATCCCATCCTGTGTGATACATTCCCCTGAGGCAAATATCTAATCCCATCACGTGATGCACTATACTGAGCCCTGTATCTAATCCCAACATGTTTTACACTAAGCGTATCTAATCACAGCACGTGATGCACTCCTCATATCTAGCCCCAGCTTATGATACAGTGAGCCGCACCAACTAACAGAATCAACGCTGCCAGCCATCCTCAGTGACACTGCTTGTCAGTATCACTTTGCAGTCACCAACAAAATGGCTCCTCACTGTGATCCTAAACTTCATCCTTTTGCAAACACTCTGGAGAGGAGTAGAGGAGTGATGTCACACACATGTGACCAGGCCCCGCCCTCATTTACTGCAGTCAGTGAGAGCTAGCACTGCACTAGGTTTTCATAGCAAATTTCAGCAGCTGCTCCCCCCAGTGTTTAAAAGTGGAAATATCAGACCTTTTTAAATTATTTTTCAGATTTTACTTAATTAAAAACATTTTTTTTTTTTTTTTTTTTATTAAAACGTTAATAGTTTACATTTTTTTCAATTGTTGAAAAAAAAATTTTTGATGGCACCTTCCCTTTAAAGGGAATCTGTCACAAGGGTTTTACCACCTAATCTGAGAGCAGCATAATGTAGAAGCCGAGACGCTACCTCTAGAGCTGTCACTTAGTACACTGTCCATTGTAATTTTGATAAAATACCTCTTAACAGTTGGAGTTTAAAGAAGAACTCCTCCTCCTCCTCCCATCAAAGTTTTTTTTCCTCTTAATATATTGCAGTGATCATATTATATGGCACTGTGCACTTACAATTGCTCATTTTGCCCTTCTATCAGCTAATTCTTCTGTTTCCCATTAGGTCTATGGCATCACATGATTAAAAACTGACTAGCTGAATCCTTCTAAGCTCTATGTAGAAACAGGAGGTCAATTCTGTCTGCAAAAGTCAATGGAAGGGGCAAAGCAGCTGAGTAGAAGAGCTGGAATGATAAATGCAGGTAGAAGAGACTTCCTGTTTCTACATAGAGAAAAGAGAAGAATTATCTGGGTAGAAGGGTAAAATGAGCAATTGTAAGTACACAGTGCTATATAATGTGATGACTGCAATATATTAAGAGGATAGATGGGAGTGATTTTTTAACCTTAAGAGGATTAGTAAACCTTCTACTATGAACTCCTCCATATTCATGAGCTCTGTATAACCATACCCACATCAGATTGGTAGCTTTCTGTGTACACTGTGCATAGGCAAAAAGCTTCCACTCAGTTGTATGGACAGGACTATACAGAGCTCACTATTTAAAGAACTGGTACATCTGCACCAGATAAAACCGCAATTTTATCAAAACTGCAGCAAGCAACCCAAGAAGTGATACATCGGGCAAGAAAATATGCAGAATGGGAGAAATCAGGCTAAGCAACAGCAGTGAAAGACTTGGGTATACTAATGACTCATGTTCAGTCTGTGATCTAACAGTGTGATGCAGCAGCAAAAAAGGCAAGCACAATTTTGGGTTGCATTAACAGAAGCATACAGTCTAGATCACGTGATGTTATTTTCCCCCTCTACTCCTCTTTGGTCATGCCCCATCTGGAATACTGTGTACAGTTCTGGGCACCACATTAAAAAAAAAAAAAAGACATCAAAAAACTGGAGCAAGTTCAGAGAAGAGCTACCACGATAGTGACCGGTCTGCAAACAATGTCCTATGAGCATAGGATTTGGGAATGTTTAGCTTGCAAAAGAGAAGACTGAGAGGAGACTTAATAGCTGTCTACAAATATGTCAAGGGCTGTCACACTGTAGAGGGATCATCCTTATTCTCATTTGTACATGGAAACACAAGAAGCAATGGAATGAAACTGAAAGGGAGAAGATACGGAATAGATAATAGAAAAATCTTTTTGACAGTGAGGATGATCAATGAGTGGAACAGGCTGCCGCAAGAGGTGGTGAGTTCTCCTTCAATGGAAGTCTTCAACAATAGGCTGGACAGAAATCTCTCTGAGATGGTTTAGTGAATCCTGCATGGAGCAGGGGGTTGGACATGATGACCCTGGAGGTCCCTACCAACTCTTAACATTCTATGATCGCTGGAATCAGGATCTCTGCCACTACATCATGCTACTCTAAGATGGGTTAGCAAAAAACAATTGACAGCTTCCCTTTAATGCTTGCCCAATTTTCCTTCTTATAGCACCTCAATAACTAATAATTGACTTAATTTGCTGCCCAATATAGTAAACATGTATACCTCAGTGGCAGCTGAAAGTCATCACCTAATATAGCCCTTGTTAAAAGTGTCTACATTGGGTACCATTTTAGTTGAGCGATACAGATCAGATAATACAAATGATGTTTTTCACAATGAATATGCATCATGTATTTCAGAAGAGGTGATAAATGCCTAATTGCTGGGATTCACTTGATCACTAAAATGAGAATACCAAATTGAGTTGCAGACAAGAATGAATAGGAATGACTAAGACAGCCAAGTACAGTGTCACTCCTATATTAAGTGGTTATTCTAAAGGAATGTTTTAGACCCCAATAAATGTCACAACAACTCCTTTAGCTCCACTTTGGTAGCAAATCTACTGCCTAGATAAGTTGGTGTAAATATGAAGGTCGTACTTCGGCACCGTGCAGACGTAACATTTTGCAACTCACCTGCCCAAATAAAGCGGAGTGATTGACCACCCTGTATGCGCATTACAGCCTCTCCCTGTGCCAAAATTACTGCTCCCTGGCACTAATCTATTGCTTTCAAGTACACCGTTAAAATATATGGTAGACACGTCCAGTATTTGGTGAGTATTTTACATCAGTATTTGCGAGTCAAAACCAGGAATGGGTGAAAAATGCAGAAGTGGTGATGTGTTCTGACCATATAGTGAACATGGCCTCAGAGTTATTACTCTCCAATCAAGCCATGTCCCTTACTTCTCCAGTTTAAAACCATTTTTGAGTTTGCTTGACCATTAACCACAGGGTTCAAATACATTTTCTACAACATTGTCTTTTTACACTGGGAATGGAATTCATTATCACCGTTGTGTTGGTGCTAGGAACACTCTGTAAAAAAAATAGCAAGATCTGTCTATCCAATTTATTTCTGTAGTTTCTACATTGAGGAACATTATACCCTGCCTGTGTTGAAATTTCTTTTGCCTATCTATATGCAATTCTTCATGGTCTGAGGAAACATTTCTCAGTTGGACAGACCCCTTTGTCAGGTATAATGCATCAACCTCACGGTTCTTCAGGCAGCCTCCGTTTGCTGATGTATCATACCTGACACATTGTTTTACATCTCAATAAAGGTTTAGTGCATAGGACTTTGTCCTGGGATCTAGTAGCGTAGCTGGAACATCCTATGTCCACCATAACTTCTCTTCATTATATGCAATGCCGGCGTAGGTGGGGGGGCATCCCCATGAAGGCCCCCAGCATCTACAAGCAGAAACTGAACTGATAATAGCAATCTTGTATTATCAGTGCAGTTTCCAGTGTTAAATGTGCAGTAGGACCTTTGATGACATCGTGACCAAAAGTCCTTTTACCAGCAGGAGTCTAGAAGAACTGAACAGGAGAAGACAGGCTGGTAAGTCCTCTATAGTGCGTGTGTACAGAGTATGTATGTGCGTTGGGAATAAATGTGTGTTTATGTACCTACGTATATACAGACGTGTGTCACACGCAGTGTTTTTGTCACATACAGTGTGTGTAGTATCCACATTTATAGATACCAGCAGCGCATGTGTGAGCTTAGCGGTGTAAACACGTCAGCAATCACCCAACGAACGAGCAAAATGCTGCTCATTCATCGGGTGACTGGATTATGATGGGACAAAAATCACTCTTCTCAGCAGCTTAGCGTCCGGTGTAAACAGGATATATGCTGCTCATAACATGATATTGTAAAGGGACAGAATGATCTCACAGTGATTATTCTGTCCCTACCATTCTTGGCCAGTCTGTGTAAGAAGCCAATAAACAAGCGCCGAACATCTTCAATACAGTCACTTAATGGTCTGAAATCAGCTTGTGTAAATGTAGCATAAATTGTTTCTGCATGTTGATACATTAATACATTTGCATTTGGGGCCCCACATTTAACTTTTGCCCTGGGCCCCACAATTGTCTAAAACTGGTCCTGATTATATGTGCAGTCAAGGCGAATGGGCGGCAGCAGCAGCAGCTGGATCTACCTTTGCCCCATACAGGTGTTGTGTCCTCTACACAACACACCAATTTTAAAACCTCTTTGTGCCCATCCACGAAGTTATCAACCTACGGGCGCTGTTCTCTCTTACTAGTACAGTAGTGTTCAAAATAATAGCAGTGTGTTCAAAAACATGAGTTGAGCACAAAATCTTTATTTCTCTAATTTTTATTTCCATGCATTGGGAACATTTCTAATTAAAAACATGGAAAAATGGATACAATTTTTAACTACTTAACAGAAAAAAAAAATAAATGAACATTGGGCTGTTCTAAAAAATAGCAGTGTCTGCATTTGTCTTTACAAACTCACAATATGTACTCTTTTTTTGAGGATTTAGCATTCCTGTGAATCACTAACCTAATATTTAGTTGTGTACCCACAGTTTTTTTTTTAGAACTGCTTTACATCAATGTTGCATAAAGTCAACTAACTTCTGGCACCTGTCAATGGTTATTCCAGCCCAGGATGCTTTGACTACATTTTTTGGCATTTGTTGGCTTTGCCTCAGAAAAGGCATTTTTGATGTCAGCCTACGAGTGTTCTATCGGATTGAGGTCCGGGGATTGGGCTGGCCTCTCCATAACCTCAATTTTGTTGGACTGATACCAAGATTTTGCTCTTTTACTGGTGTTTAGGGTCGTTGTCTTGTTGAAACACCCATTTCACAGGCATATCCTATTCAGCTAAGGCAACATGACCTCTTCAAGTATTTTAATATATGCAAACTGGTCCATAATCCCTGGTATGGGGTAAATAGGTTCGGCACCATAGTAAGAGAAGCATGCCCATATCATGATGCTTGCACCACCATGCCTCACTGTCTTCAGCGTGTACTGTGGCTTGAATGCAGAGTTTGGGGGTCATCTGATGAACTGTCTGTGACCCTTGGACCCAAAAAGAACAATTTTACTTTCATCAGTCCACAAAATGTTTCTACTTTTCTCATTATGCCAGTTGATGTGTTCTTTGGCAAATTGTATCTGCTTCAGTACGTCTTTTTTTTTTTTTTTTTTTTGGACTTCTTGTTAAGAGATTAGCTTCACACAGGCGTCTTCTAACTGTCACAGTTCTCACAGGTAACTTGAGACTGTCTTTGATCATCCAGGAGCTGATCATTGTCTGAGCATTTGCCATTCTGGCCATTCTACGATCCATTTGAATGGTAGTCTTCCGTTTCCTTCCACATCTTTCTGGTTTTGCTTTCTAGTTTAAAGCATTGGAGATCATTTTAGCTGAACAGCCTATCATTGTCTGCACTTCTTTATAGGTTTTACCCTCTCCTATCAACTTTTTAATCAAAGTACGCTGTTCTTCTGAACAATGTCTGCAACGACTCATATTTCTCAGGCTTTCAAGGAGAAATGCATGTACAACATGTGCTGGCTTCACCCTTAAATAAGGGTCACCTGATTCACACCTGTTTCTTCACAGAATGATTGACCTCACTAATTGAACTCCACCCTGCTATTATTTTGAACACACCCCTTACAATTAATTATTTAAATACAGACTCAAAAACCTGCAGATCATGAATGCTGAGCCTGTTAGTTTTCTTAGAATCTACTGCACCAACTGGTAAATTGTTTGACATGTGGTAATATAGTTTATACCAAAAACCGTGATTAATCTGGTCATATTGGACTGCTATTATTTTGAACACTACTGTATCTACACTTTTCATGGTGTGACATTGCTGTGTGCATGAGCCATAAAGGTTTTTGTACATTATTAAAGTCATTCACAAGCACCACCTGAGATCAGAGAACATTGGCAAGTCTAAAAAAATAATTGGAACACGTCTCAAAAAAATTTGTCTTATTTATTAATAAACCTTGTTGTACAAACCTGAAAAGTAAACAAAACTGGCAATAAACAACATGGAGTCTTTCCCGTCACAAGGAAAGAGAGCAGAGCAGTGCTAATAAATTAAATGTCAACCTGTAAGCCGTAGTCATAGAAGTTTACTGTCGAGGGAAAAAAAGCACACAGCAAGGCCATAAAACTGGACAACCACATTGGAAAACACGTGACTCGGTTTATGTTATTGTTAAATATTCAAAAACAGTTCAGTCTTCTGCAACAACAACCAACAAATTGTATTAAAGGACACTCTCCCAATAGTCACCACTGGCGAGTTCAGTGCAATATGGCTAGCTACGGTTTTTCGGATTTCTTTCAAATCATGAAACAAAGAACAATTTTGTGAAAACTATTTCCCTTTTTTTTTTATACTTTAGTCCCACACATACAAACAACCAGGAAAAAAGGGGCAAAAGTTACGCCATTATTTCTTTTTAGTTGTTCAGTGATGTAAGCAGCACTTATATATGTTACAAGAATAACCCTGTAAGCATCCAGACCATCTGATGAAGAAACTGAAATGTAAGGCTTTTTCTTCATCTTATTTTTTCTTTTCTTCTCACCGTCCCCTATCCACCCCAATCCCCAAAAGAAGGCTCAAGTATTTTAATCAATTTACAAGCATATGTACAAAAAAAAAGGTTGTGATTTGTAATTTGTTTTGTTTGCAAACACAGAGCTAACAGAGAAAAAAATATATAAGACAATGAGGAAATTTTTTCACATTCACGACAGAACAAAAAAAAATAATAATAATAATAATAATAATAATAATTATAAAGGAAAAAAAAAAAAATTCAGACCCTAGTGGCTCTAGAAGGTGATCGATGAAGCAATTTCATCTCTGTCGCAGGAACACAAGACAGAGCGCGGGGCTGGAACATAAAACAATGTACATACATATTAATGCTGATTGTGTGATGTGTTGAGATATAGCAGTGGAATGAAATGGAATGTTCGAAAGATTGCACGTCTATGACATAGAAGCACTTCTGGCTTCGACCATTTATATATATATATTTATATACTTTAAATTCATTTTTCCTTTTTTTTTTTCCAAAGGATGCTATTGAAGTTTTTTTTTTTTTTTTTAACATTTCTTTTTCATTTTTTGATAAAGTAGCCAACAGCACCAAAAATAACAGAATGGATTCCTTAAGAAATCAGGCACAGTTTATAGTCCCCCACCCCCCACGTGACTTTTGCCAGGAAGGCATTGCTTGAGTTCATTTGCCTCTCTTCTTCTTCTTCTTCTCTTTAAACTGATGCATAGAAATGTGCTGGTAACAGAGAACCATTTCCAAGTCTCAGCATTCTGCCTCTGGTTTTTGTTTGAAAAAAAGTCCATCAGCTGCCAAACTTTCCTCCGTTTTTTTTTTGTGTTCTGTTTTTTTTTTACCTTTTTAAGTTACTATAGTTTAAACCCCAATTTAAAAAAAAAATAAAAATACAAAACTCATCTTGCACGTGACAGAATGAGACGTAGCCAAGAAAAAAGCAGATTTTGTTCAAGTTTCGATTTTGTTTTGTTTTTTCTTCTCTAGAAAAAAACTGCTCTCTCGACTGGATAAAGAAATACAAAGAAAAAAAAAACACCTTAAAACTTATCAAAAGGTTTTAAAAGCCTTTTTCACATATGAATGTCAAGAAAAGGCTTTCTGTATGTAATTCAGTCTATGGGGGCAGCAGAAAGAAAAAAAATCAAGAACACGGACTGCCCCTCTTAGACTGCCATAAAACAGTGACTAGACTGCAGTGTAGAAAGTCTCACTGCAGCGTCTACATATAAAACAAATAAAATAAAATCAACAGTTTAATGCTAAAAACAAAGTTACTTCTCTAAAAACCAGAAGAAACCAAAAAAAAAAAATCTTCATAGAGCTAGTGCAAAGACAGCCTGCATTCTACAGCAAGTACTCCAAACTATGGTAGAATTACAAAATAAAAATATATATTTATATATATATATATTTATATGATCAGAGAACTGAGAGGGTTGGCATCTTCAGGATGAATTTGAAGCACTTTTGGACAAACTGATGGATGAAAGTCTGGAGCATGGCACATCAAGTGTGGCTCTCTTCCTTGGTCCCCTTTTTGGTGTACATTTAACCAGACAGTTCTCAATGCTGTTGTTTTTACCAGACACCTTCCCGCAGATCTGATTGACAAGACTTATTATTTGTTCCTGGAAGTAAAAAGGAAAAGTAATTACAAAACAGACAGACAATCACATACACTAAATAGCACAGGTCTACAAAAAAAAATAGTTTTCAGGTGCCAAGGTTTTTTCAATGGATTTAGGGTATTTTGAGAGTGGTGAATTATAATAATCCTATTACTTTTGCTGAATTGGTTCTAGTTTCTGAGAATTCATCCACGAAATAATGCATTCCCCCAGTGCGACTTGTGTGTGATAACAAATATAATAGCTTTGGGTCTGTCTTTTGGCTCTAACAGTGTCTTAAGTAATGAAATATCCCATATAATTATTTTCTATTTCAATTTGTAGGCTTCTAATGCTATAAAGGCGACTTTTTGAAGCCAGAATTCTACTGTAATTAACTATTAAATATCTCAAACTAGAGCCAATCTGGCAAAACCAAAGTCATATTCTTAATCAGCACTATAAACTTGATATAAAACCGTTCAGACATCGTTGGCACCAAGATCACTGTATACCAGTGTTATAGGTCTGGAATAAGAGACAAAACCCAAAAATATAAAATAAACTATCATAAAAACACCCTCTCATCCCTATTTATAGTCACCCTGATATATTCCTTAAGAAAGCAAGGTTCCGGTTGATTGAACCACCTTAAGGGTTTGCTCACACTACCGTATAAAAGAAATCGGAGAGTGGGACGATTTTCTCTTATTGTCGTCTGTGTACAATCCGTTTTTTTACTCCGCAGCTATTAATCATTTACAGGACCATTTACAGTTTCCTATGTTACAGAATTGTAATGTATCCGTATAAATCAGATGCCATACTGATGGTCCTCTATGGCATGTGATTTCTTTTCTCGCACCCATCTGATTTTGGTAAAATTGTAGCACGTTGCAATTTTTATTACTCATGTCACATAGAGCCGAGAAAAAATATGCAGATCTGCACTGCCTCATTGAATAACATTGGCTCGAGTGCAATCTGATTTCTTTATAGGATTGCACTCGTCCGATTTATACGAGTGTGATAGAGACCTAAATGGCTCAGTAAAGGTTTCTGATCTCTGTCAAACTCACATACTGTTCATGGTAAGGGATCGTTTACTATATATTTTGTGACTGTCAGACACTTTATTTTAGTGGCCGGTGGGACTTTGTTTTCCATACAGGACATCCATCTCCGGCCTGCCTTACCCTTGCTGCTGGCATAAAAGGACCCACAAAAGGATTACTGTGCTCACTGCCCATTTGACTTTGGGAGGAGAAAAGTCTATAGGATTTGTGCCACCTTGTGGTTAACTGCAGAACTGCAGGCAAATATGTATAGAACAAAGATTCCCAACCATATTACAGAAAAGAATATTCAGCTTTAGGGAAGCCCTAATGTCTTTCTTCTCTATCAGAAGCATGGAGTAGAGGCTTCCTGGTATTCCCAATACAGAAAAATGTTTCAAGTTGGCAATACTCCTTAAAGGGTTATTCCCAGAACTCCAGAAACAGCCAAGTGGGCTGCACCATGCAGTAGCTGTACCATAAATGGGATATACGGAAGCAGAGCAGCCAGCTGGGCTATTTCTGAAGCCCCAGTCACTTATCAGACCCATTGCCAACCTAAGACTAGGTTCATACTAATTTTTGTTTCCATTTTTCTATGAATTCTGTTGCTCTGAAATGATGCTGCAAGAGATCTGTGACAAGTGCTTTTTGCCTTCTCACTGCAATGGGTACAATGAGGAGGAATGGGGGATCAGGACCCCTATTCTAGGATCAAGAATATTGTGATCAGATATTTATCACGTATAGGTACAAATTTCCTTTTGTGGGAAACCCCTTAAATTTGAGAACTATGTAAGCAAGGGTAAAGATGACAATGCTATTATCTATTATACACACAGCAAAACAAAGCGTAAAAGGAACCAGGATTCTCTTATACATAAAATATAGAAAGAGACCAGCACTCCTATAGTATTACATGAAAGCGTTGGTGCATGTATGTTATAGTTAATACAGACAGGTATCCAAACACTTAACCGCGCTCTGCAATTCATGACTGCATCAATTCCAATATTTCTACATACGTAGGTCACATCCAGGAACACAACATAGGGGTAATCTGTAGGTAAATAGCGTTTAAAACCTATTTAGCCGGCTTAAATATAAGCACTGCTACAGAAAGAAAATGATGTTTTATTTTACCTTTAACTACTCAGTCAATGCTCACTATTTAGTGAACTCGCTATAACCACTCCCTGCGCCCCCATCATGACTGGAAGCAAGCAGCTGCAGAGAGAATATAACTTCATTTTCGCCCTGTAGCCGCTGCTCCACTAAGAGAGACAGGCATGACATACATGTTTTTTACCTGTAAATTACTAATATACAGTGGCTTGTGAAAGCATTTTTTGTGTTTTGCTAACTCACAATCTGGAATTTCACTGTTTTTCTGAGGGTTTGCATCAGTTCATGTAGAGAACATGCCTACAACTGTAAAAATTTGTTTTTCTTTTTATTGTGAAGCAAACAACAAATAGCACAAAACAACTGAAAACTTCAGTGTGCACAACTATTCACCCTCCTAAAGTCAGTACTTTGTAGAGCCTCTGCAGCTCCTTCAGTGTCAACTTTGGTCTCTGTGCTGCCTCTCTGATTAATGCCCTCCTTGCCAGGGCTGAGAGTTTTGGTGGGCAGCCCTCTCTTGGCAGGTTGTTGTGGTACCATGCTCTTTCCATTTGATGATAATGGATGTGATGATGTTCCAGGGGATCATCAGAGATTGGGACATTTTATTTATAACCCAACCCTGACTTCGACTTCTCAACAATTTTGTCCCTGATTTGTTTGGAGATCTCCTTGGTCTTCATGGTGTTGTTTGGTGAGTGGTGCCTCTTGCTTAATGGTGTTGTAGCCTCTGTGGCCTTTCAGAAAAGGTGTGTATATACTGACAGACCATGTGACACTTAGATTGCACACAGGTGGACTTCCTTTCACTAAGCATATGACTTATGAAGGTATTGCTTGCACCAAAAATTTTTAGGGGCTTCATAGGAAAAGGGGTGAATACATATGCACATGCCAATTTTTAGTTACTTGCTCCCATAAATTTAATCTATGCCTATATTTTTCTCACTTCTCCAACTTGGACTATTTAAACACAGGTTGTAATGTAACAAAATGGGTAAAAAGCCAAGGGGAGATACTTTCACAAGCCACTGTATCTGCAGGTAAATAGCATTTCTGGATGTGACAAGTTCCCGTTAACATTTTTTTTAATCAGAAAATAAGCCATCCAGCAGCGACTAGGTGATCTCAATGGATGTACCCCAGCTCTAGTGACAACTCTCGATGTGCATAATCAGGCCACAAATGAACTGGGGAACAGATAGGTTTTTGGAAAAGAGAAACCTGGATTCTCTCGCTATACAATAGATAATTCAGTTGTCAGGGGTTATTCTACTAACCTCATCATAGCGATACATCAGCTTTAACCCTCGACACGACTTCTGCTTCTCGACGTGACGCAGAGCACACTCCAGGCAGAACACGACATTCTCGTTTTCTTGCACCACCTAAGACAAAATAAAGCGAAAGATCAAATTAGGCAACACCAAGATTCTGTCGGCATCAAGCAGGAAATGGAGCCGGTACTGAAATACAGCCGCATAATCTCATTGAGGTGGAGGTTAAAAAGTGGTTGTACGCAGTAATTATATTACGTACTGGAGGATGCCCGCCAGTGCACATTGCTCTAATGAATGATACAATATGAAGAAGTGGCCTGTGTGGCAGTAACAAACCCAGTAATTTGAGTCCTTTTGTACCAAGAGGAAGGTAAGGCAGGCCGTAGATGGACATCCAGAATGGAAACCAATGTTGAAAGGGCCACTAAACCTAAAATACAAGTTGGTCCAAAATGAGAATGTGTCCGGTAACAGTTACAAAATATATGTAAAAGTTCCCATATCATGTATGTCTGCAAGATATCTGAAAGATATTGCTTCACCGTTGCAGCCGGAGAGCTGTTTTCTAGGGAAAGGAACATTATCAGTGTGACCATAAGTTGGGACAAGAGGACTACATTATCTCCACAGTAAATTAACAATACTGAAGTCCGGTCTTATGAATAGATAGAAAATCTACAGGAGGAATGATCGAATAAGGAGACACTAGATTAAATATAAATGACAAATCTCTATTCACAGCAAAATATCAACTGTTTTTTCCTGTTGGCTGCTTTCTTAATAAAATAGCACTTTCATGACAAAGGATATAAAGCCGGCCATACACATTAGACGGCTGTCGGAAGAACAATGTTACGGCAGATCATTTGGCAGACAGCCATCTCAGCTGACTGTCCCATACACATTAGTGCTCGTTCGGCCGTGAGCTCTTGTGTTCTGTATGGCAGCTCCTCTCCGGGACAGCTGTGCGATTGGCAGCCCGAAATCTGGACAAGAGCAGTCGATACCTCCATCACATTAGCTTGTCGGCCAAACCCATCAACAGCAGGTGTGGACGACACTAGTCATATGTGTAAGGTGCAGTAAGAATAAATTGAGGAAGAACCTCCTGGGCTTTATCAGGTTGTGCCAAGGGTTGGTTTAGATTTCACCTATTCACCTCTTGTGAACCAGAAGCCATCAAAATTAATGTTCTGGAAATATGGATATGAAGGGAAAATTCCAACTGACAAAAAGCAAGAGCCACATTTCCAAATGTGTAACAAATACAGTTATATATTATGTCATCCTCCCTCTTGGGTTTATATATAGAAAAATGCATAGGATCGATTTGTGGAATTCCAGTTCATCAGCCAGGAAAGTAATCTCTGGCCGCCAGATGGGAGACTTGTGAATCTCTTACCTTATGGGATCCCCACGCAGCTTTTGATCAGCCGTGCGGATTAATATTGCAGTGTGATGCACAGATGACGTCATGCCAACTTGGCAAATCAAAAACTACAACAGGGGATCCCAGAAGATAAGGTATTGAGTTACCGTCCAGTGGTCATAGGGCACTGATCCAACAGATGGATCAGAATCATGGGAATCAATCCACCCAACTCTATTTAGCGCCACGTGCGATCTGCAGCCAGCCATGTTAAGAAGTAATGTGCCGCTGTGGATAATTATAGCATGACCTCTATAGATTTGAGAAGAATGAACAAACCGATAATGACATCACCAATGCTAAATGAGCTCACCATGGAGAGGTAACACAAATGCTGGCAAATCTGGCATCTTCTCTCGGACGTCTCAAACTGCAGCCACTTCCGAGGCTTTTTCTTCCCATCCATCGATGAGTTGCTGGTGTCATGGCTCCCGTAGCGTGCCGATGAGTGGAGTCCTGCCTCAAAGAGTTCTCTTCTCTGCCTCAACTCTGTATCCCTGGCCAAAGGAAAGAGCAAGTCAGAAACTGCGTAGGTCATCACTCAACTCTCATTAAAGCGAGCTCTTCTGCAGCTCCGTAATGAGGGGAAAGTGACAATAACTAAATACTTCACCTAAAAGGAAAATTGCAACATACATGGCATACAAAGTAAAAATTACATCACATCTGTGGTTAATTTCATAAGACCCCCCGCAGACATTGGGGTGGTGTAGGACACCCGTTCTGCGGATAAATAGTGCATAAACTGAATCAACTACTGGTTCAGGTTATGTATTATGAACTTTGCACTCGCATGGAGATGCTCTTTAGGTTAAAATAGTCAACGTGAGCTCTCCAGAGGTCATTTCCACAGCAAAAATTCAAGTCAAATATATAGTTACGGATATTGTTCATCAACCACCACCTCATGGAAAGTAGCTACACAGTAGACAAAGTAGACAAAAAACAGTATTAAGCAAGGAACCAAGTCATAGGCATGGCAGGATTATCAAACGTACAGAAGTCACTTATTGCTGCCTTTATCATGATAGCACCGAGACATTGACTTGGCTTGTAAAAAAAAAAAAAAAAAAAAAAAAAAAGAGCCAAAAATGTCAAAGTATTTTTTACAAGTGGAGTCTTGCCATCCTTCAATAAAACAACTCTGCTTAACAACCGATAAAAGCTATCGCGATGATGTTGAGAAAAAGTCACAAGTAATAGTCTATCAAAATTTATAAATCCTCCCTAATGGAGTTAAAGTGTGTATTAAGACACCATTTTCATAAATCCAAAAAACCTGATGTTCCTTACAAAAAGCACATGCAGTAACGCTGCTCAAGGTAGTTTAAACACGGCACTGCCATCTTCATAACAATTTACAAAAAAATGAAACTTAAAGAAAAAAGGACAAAAAAATCTATTACTGTAGATACGGAAAGGAGTATAAAAAAAGAACTCAAGGCAAAAGGCTAATATTCAGTGCTGAGTGGAGTTCACCAAGTTATCCCAAAATGCTAAATTTCACTTATGTGATTGTAAAACCACATCTTGTCCACTAGGGAAACATGGGAAATTGAAATTTTATATTACAGTGGATACAACTTGGTGAACTCCACGTAGAGTCGGGCATCTAGGACGTCATCCATGCGTCCTCTACATTACCTGAGCTCTCCGAGCAGTGAAGAAATGACACTCAGAGTTGGGCTGTTCTCCTTTTTAGCTTCTGCTGTTGCTATCTGATACAATAACTTCTCCATGGAGAACGGCTTTGCTATGTGTCGACGTTTCATTTCCTGGTTTGAAAAAAATAAATAAAAATCATACATTGTATCAAACATAGAAGTGCTAGAGCAGTTTTGTTGCATTTTACTTGTATAATATTAATAGCATTTCCTCATTGGCATTTGCCTTTAAAGAGTAACATTTTAATAAACATATATTATACTATAATATACAGGGTGGTCCAAAAGTAGGTGGACAGAAAGTGTAATAAGGTTATGAAGGGGGAGATTTATCAAACACTAAATTGCAGCCGCCTATCTGGATCATCCTCCAATAAACCATGAATTAGACGTGGACGATAAGCTTTCCACCCAATAGATTTCAGGATTCGCATGATAGAAGCTCGTGAAATTCCCAATTCCAAAGAGGCTCTTCTGGTGGACTTTTTTGGACTCTGAACAAATGTTTCAGCAACAAGTTGTTTATTATCTTCTGTACAGACTGTTTTGGGTCGACCAGTTTTTGGAGCATTCAGGATTGAGCCAGTGGCATTGAATTTGTCACGAATGCGGTAAATGGTTTGTCACTTTGGAGCTTGAGTACCAAACGTTTCAACCCAATTTGCTCTAACGGTTTCAGCATTTTGAGATTTCCAATACTCTGTTAAAATCCATTTTCTTTGATCTGTATTTAAATTATTTGCCATTATGTGTTATCTGAATTATCTGAAAAGAAAACAGATTTGGAAGAGATCGATCTGTGAAAACTAGATCTGTGAAACTGGCTCAGTTGCCCTTAGCAACCAATCAGATTCCACCTTTCATTTTCCAAAGAGTCTGTGAGGAATGAAAAGTGGAATCTGATTGGGTGCTAAGGGCAACTGAGCCAGTTTCACTTTACACCATGTTTGATAAATCTCCCCCTTCATAACCTTATTACACTTTCTGTCCACCTACTTTTGGACCACCCTGTATATATAATACAATTTCAAGGGTGGCAACACTTTCAGCAATGACTATATAGATAGTCATGGCCGAAAGTGTTGCCACCTTTGAAATCGTTCCAGAAAATGAAGTATTTCGCCCAGAAAGTTATTGCAGTTACACATGTTTTGTTATACACATATTTATTTTCTTTGTATGTATAGGAACCCCAAAAATGGGCTGGACAAAATTGTTGGCACCCTCAACTTAATATTTGGTTGCACAACCTTTGGAATATATATATAATTGCAATTAATCGCTTCCTATAACCATCAACAAGCTTCTTACACCTCTCAACTGGAATTTTGGACCACTCTTCTTTTGCAAACTGCTGTTGGGAGAAAGCTCCCATCAAATGACCTGGAGCAATTTTAAGATCTCCACAGTTGTTCAATGGGATTTAGATCCGGACTCATTGCTGGCCACTTCAGAAGTCTACAGGGCTTTGTTTCCATCCATTTCTGGGTGCTTTTTGAAGTATGTTTGGGGTCATTGTCCTGCTAGAAGAGCCATGACCTAGAACACAAACCCAGCTTTCTGACACTGGGCACTACATTGCGACTAAAATCCTTTGGTACTCTTCAGATTTCACAATGCCTTGCACACAGTCAAGTCACCCAGTGCCAGAGAAAGCAAAACAACCCCCAAAACATCTTTGAACATCCAGCTTTGACTGTAGGTAGTGCTCTTTTCTTTGTAGGCCTCATTAGGTTTTCGGTAAACAGAATGCTGCGCTTTACCAAAAAGCTCCAACTTGGTCTCATCTGTCCACAAGACGCTTTCCCACTTGCATACATTTTGCAAACTTCAGTCTAGCTTTTAAGTCTCTGTTTCAGTAGAGGGGTCCTCCGAGGTCTCCTGCCATAGTGGTTCATTTCATTCAAAAGTCGATGGATAGTTTGACACTGATGCACCCTGAGCCTGTAGGACAACTTGAATTTCTTTGGAGCCTGAGCCTGCAGGACCGCTTGAATTTCTTTGGAACTTGATTGGGTTGTAATCTTCTTGATTATGTTGCGCACTGTGGACAAAGGAACATCAAGATCTCTGGAGATGGACTTGTAGCATTGAGATTGTTGATATTGTTCAACAATTTTGGTTCTCAAGTCCTCAGAACGTTCTCCATGCTTAGTGTGGCACATACAATGCAAAGATTGAGTCAACTTCTCCCCTTTTTATCTGGTGTGAATTTCATATTGCCCACACCTGTTACTAGCCACAAAGGAGTCTGAATGGGCATCACATACATGAAACAAAGTGTTTACCCACAATTTTGGAAAGGTGCCAACAATTTTGTCCGGCTCATTTTTTGGGTTTTGTGTGAAATGATGTCCAATTTGTCTTTTTTCTCCTCAGTTTTTTTATGTTGTTCCAATACACAAAAAGGAAATAAACATGTGTATAACAAAACATGTGAAATTGCAGTAATTTTCTGGGAGAAATACTTCAATCTCAAGGGTGCCAACACTTTCGGCCATAACTGTATATGGCATCAGAGAAATCAGCTTCTTTCTCCTCCTAGACTGATCATTCATTGTCAAAATTCTTAAATTCACATGTAAAATCAGTCTTCAGTGAGTATAGATTTTCCCATTTAGTGAGTTAGGAGATAGCAGTTGGTTTTTCCCCCATTCATTCGAATGTGTGAAATCGCTGAAAAAACCCTGAAAGAATTGACATGCTGCAGATCTGAAACTGCTTCAAATCTGCAAGATTAAAAAAAAAAAAAAAAAAAAAAAAGAGAGAGTCAGCATGGGTATTAGAGTTCAGAAATCTCATTTACTTTTCTGGGACAGTAAAATGCTGCATTTTTCACTGCAAAAAAGTGACGTGTAAACATAAAATCTGTTTTTGCTGAATATAGATTTTACCCCTGAAATGAGTGAGAAAGATCATTCTAAGAAGAAAAAAGCTAATTTCTCTGATAAGATATTACAAAATTGCTTATTTCCATGTGTACTGTTGATTTATGAAATTTGTGTCTGTCATAATGAAACGTAAAGAGAACTTGGCACTCCAAATCGTAATGCTGAGAGTTTTTAATTGTAGGAATCCAAAAAGAATGCATGGATGCCTTTCTTGTAAAATATAATATTAGAGGTTATGGGCACTATATTCTGTGCTGAGACGTTGATCCAGGGAACTAGTCTTATTGCCGTATGTGAAGTCGGGAAGGAATTTTTCCCCTAATATGGGGTCATTACGGGTTTTTGTCTTCCCCTGGATCAACATGCTAGATTATAGGTTGAACTCAATGGATTTGTGTCTTCAAGGAACCGGAAAGAAGATGGCATAAGAATCGGCCATAGGGATTGCATATATGATGTTTTAGGTCTTATAACGCAAGATTTTCATCAGACATATGTATTACATAAGAATGAAAAGAGACCGTTCATGGAGTACACGCTGAGGTAGAAAGGACTGCAGTCGGTATGTGTCACACACTGCACACACTGTCACTTTATAAGGCCGAAACGTCCAATATGTATTATTTTAGATTGCTACTGTGATCAAGCCACATTTTCTGACATGTGCCACTTTATACGGTAATAACGCTGGAATGTTTTAATATATCCCAGTGATTCGGAGACAGATTCAGAGTTTTTTTGTGATACATTGTACTTTAGGACAGCAACAAATTTAGGTCAAAGTTTTGTGTTTATCTAGAAAATACTTTTTAAAAATAAAATGTTCAAATTTATAACACTTCTCAAACTTGGAATGTTTAAACCAGATAGTCACACTGCATAAAAAGCTAATAAATTATGTTCCCAATATGGCTTTATTTTGGTAGGATGTTAGAAGATGAGCAGTAATTTTTCTTTGTATCAAGGAAGTTTACAAAACTTACTTTTTAGAGACCTGTTCAGTTTTGAAGTGAATTTAAAGGGCCTGTATATTGGACAACGAAAAAACATTGATACCTTTTTAAAAACAGCACCCCTCAAAGCATCCAAAACTGGTGTCAGGTAGTTTGTTAACCCTTCTTCAGGTACTTTACAGGAATAACTGCAAAGTGGAGTAAATTAAATGAAAAATTTTATTATTCCACTAAAATACCGGTACATGCTACAATAGCTGACAGACCTCAAGGCCATGGCAACCATCAAGACCATACAATCACAATCTTGGGGTGTTGATGGAATTTAAGAGGGAGCCTTCTCCCTCTGTTAACCATCTAGATGCTGCTGTTGCTATTAACAATCACATCAAAGGGGTCAAATGGCCATGGTTGGTGCAAACAACGATCATGGCAGATGCAGCAGGGTGTCAGCTGTAGTATACACCTGACATCAGCTGCATTTTTATCCATCGGAAGATGCCATTCTCTTAGAGACATATTGGCAGTCATTAAGGGTTAAAACTTTTTTACCATTATTGGGAGTGCCACGTTCTTTTTACGTTGGAGGGTGCCAATGTACACCGGGTTGGTACCCTATTTGAGCGCTTTATAGTCACAAAACCACTTTGTGATAATGGAGAAATACTACAAGTTGTGTGAATCAAATACTCGAGTCATTTCTAATGTATTCTAGTAGGAAAATCTCCATTACTAGGAACTCACTATACAATAATGATTTTGGCTAGAGAATCAGCATTGGTGTATACCATGGCAGTCTTGAAGCCCATGCTTGTCCACTGGGTGGTAGCAAAGTGCACAGTTTCAGAAACACTGTAGCCACAGCACACTTTTGACACAAAGGATCCTGGGAAGCAGACGACAAACTGGCCGCACTGCTGTACAGTACGGTGCACCTTGATCCCCTCCTTGCACAGCACCTCTGGGGAGATCTGCAGGAGGAAACATATTAGCTGGAGGAATTCAGACACAAATCACATCTCATGACACATATAAGGTGCAGTTTTTATCTATCCGGTCCGGCACAGCATGGACTTACCATGACGTTACTTTCAAGCATTTGAAGACCAGGAGTACCATTGGCTTGAAGTAGAGTATGTACCACTTTGTCAAGTTTGCTCTCTTCCTCAGCAGGAATGCAATACCTGCATCACAACACAGTAATTATGTATCATTTTATGTACGTTATACATTTTCCCTGCGCTGGGTGTTATACGTAAGGATCACTAATATTTTTACAATGTACACCAGTATTATATAGCACATATATAACGTTACCCTTTAGACCTCAGTCCAGAGCCTCTCACCCAGCCAAATCAGTTCTCATACCTTGCACTGATGAGGGGCAATACCGCAAAACACCATGTCAGCAAAGTGAGATATTTATTTGGCTTTTATCCTACGTCATATTGCACGACTCATTAAAGGGTCAATAGTGACGTGTAGGATCGCTGCTTCCAACAGGTGGCGCTATAGAGTTCAAGTCCTCTTTCTCTCTGAAGAGGCAATTTGCATACAGCACATATCAGTATTTTCCAAAATCCCCTTTCATTAGACTGGATTTACACAGTATTTTGATGCATTTTCGCTGTAGCATTCACATATATGGTAAAGTCTACATACACAGGGGTTAATTTTTGGCATTTTTGGGGGCAAGGACATTTTTTTTCCCCTAAGCTATCAATTTATCGATAGGACTTGGGAGGCAACTTATGCCAGAAATTAGAGTCCAGGTACACACTAACCTTATTTAGAGGCTAGTGTGTCTTAATAAATTTGTCACACTCTTACTCTAGCAGACATTTGACCAATACTAGAGTATGAAACTCTAGTCCCTTATATTCCCAATTCACTGCGATTTTGCAGCAGATTTTTCAGTGAATCCCAATGGCAGGATTCACACAGTATGTTGAAGCTTTTTAAGTTTTTGTGATTTTGTTGGTGTTTTTCTTTAGTGAAAAACAATGAGGGCAGACGTTATTTTACATATCCCAACTATTACCACCATTCAAAGAGTAAAGCTATTATATACTACTGTTTGAAGTATCACAAAGTTTATTAACATTAAATCAAAATACACACAAATAACCCTATAAAAAGCCCCTAAAAAAACAATTTTAGAAAGTAAATAAGCAGTGTGGTTTATAAGATGAGAGTAGATGGATGGCACAGTTGTTATATACAAAATAGTGCAAGTGGCATATATATAGAACCGTTTATAGTGTATATAAACCAGTGAGTTTCAAATTTTCATACATTTAATGCCACCAGTAAGGTAAATTCAAACAAAATATAGTAAGGCATGCCCAATATCCATCATTACCCCTATATCACAATAGGCAGCCCATTATCATACAACAATTGAATAGACCTGAATATAATCGATACAGACCATGTGCCATGATGCTAAACCACACCACCTAGAACCCCAACGCGCGTTTCGCTCAGGGGGTGTGTTTTGATTTAATGTCAATGAACTTTGTGATACTTCAAAAAGTAGAATATAATAGCTTTACGCTTTGAATGGCAGTACTAGTTGGGATATACTATATTTGGTACCTCTATAATTTATAATTAATGTAAGTAATGAAAAGGAGTCTATATATCCTAGTTTTTGTATTAACAGATGTTATTTTACAGTCTGTGGTGTAAAATAATGCAACAATGTATTTTGGGAGTTTGCAGTGTTTTTTCCCAGCGGTGCTCTGCTATAAAAAAAAAAAAAAAAAAAGCGCATTTCAAAAATGTAACGAAAAAGTATTGTGAAGAGCGTTATTGACACCCGTACTGGTGCTGCTCCCTGCAATAGTACACACACGAATATACAAAAGTAAGGCAAGTAGCTAAAGTAGTCGTCATCCACATCGTAAGTTGCCAAGAGTATGCAACACACTAAAGCCTCATGTCAGTAATATGCCCGGACAAGTGGGGAAAATAATAATCTCCTACATGACGTGTTTCCCATTGTAAGTGCTACAAGGACACGAAATCTCATCTGATTGGACGTGCCAGTGTACACACAGGACGCTCGCCAAGGAACATCGCCTTTTTTAGAGTAAATAATACATCATTTACATGGTAGAATAGTAGACTGCTCCTTCTGGTTTCCCTGTATGTGTGTACATATATTCTATATATAACTGGATCTGAGAGTATATCTATGTATATACATGGGGAGTATAATATATGTGGCAAGCACGACTGTGCAAAATTGGGAGAAACTAAAAGGAGGAAATATTCAATAAAGTGGAATTTGGACTGTTGGACATCTGTCAATGTCTGTGCTGCTGAGCTAATCCTGGAAAATAAAGGATTTCCATCTCTATTAGTGGTGGGAAAATAAAGAATACTGGGATTTCTATAGTATAGTCCATCAGGCACCACTCACCACCAAACACTGGAACCTTATGAGGGTTAAACGCCACTTTCACCTCTCACTTACCAAACGCAATCAGCACCAGTGTGTAAGTAGTCAATGTAGGGAAGGTGGTTTTGGTCTCGAGACCAGCATGAGGTAGAAAAAACCATGCCAATATTAAGCCAAGGAATTGTTACTCCTGAAACCGAGAAAAAAGAAAAGGACAATAGCATGAACAATAGGAGCGCTGCAACACAAGAGATGAGAACAAATCAAGGCAGCAACTGGAAAAAAAAATTCTATCAGCAGTATAAATCCCAATGCCATGCTGACCCATCCCATATTGTGCCCATTTTTATGCAATTTCATTATATGCAAATAAAAAAAAGCTAAAACATTTTAAAAGGCCTAGACACCATTGCAATACCTAATGTGAATCCTTGGCCGGCCTTGTCTACGAGGTACACAGTGTAGAATAACAAAGTACGGCCAGGGGTGAGTGCAGGACAACTTCACCTTTACTGAAGTAGTTTGGGAGGTGCTCAATAGTTTTTCCCTTTACCGAAACAGTGGTGAAAGAGAGAGAGAAAGAGAGAGAAAGAGAGAGAGAAAGAAAGAGAGAGATACTGATTGCAGTGATGTGTCACTTACTGGGCTGCTTGCTGTAGTTTTCATAAAATCACTATTTTATAAGCAGGAGATTATTCCTAAAGGTCTAGTAATAAAACGTGGAGTAACTAGTTCATCCATAAAATATAATAATATTTGTTTGAGATATATTTTAAAAATTGGCATACAACTGAGTATACACAAGTACAGACAAAGTAAAAGGCAAGATACAGGTATCAAAGATGTACTAACCACGCATATATGTTGGGGTTGGGAAGAGTTAGTCATATCCTGAAACTCAATAAGGTCCTAGTGCTCAAATAATTAATAACATGTAAGCATACCAAACGTATCTATGTAATTTACACAGACTTCCGGTATATACATACAAATAGACCGTATGTCAGCTTGCCAGCAATACAATCTATTATACATAAACTAAAAAGTATTAGGCTAATGATACATTCAGTGAAAGGACAACCATCCTATTTAACTCTTACCCATTTGTCACCCACGTGGAACAGACACGCAAACAGCCCCAATGCATGTTTCGCATGGGCTTCCTCGGGGGGAAACGCGCGTTGGTGAATATGGACAGACTAGTTACTCCACGGTTTTTCCTGTATGAATCTCAGTTTAGGAGTGTCCACAGTGTACTCTTGCAGGCTCCCTTACTATATGGCACAGCTTCTTAAGTATAACCTTTCAACTATGAATTCTGTTTTGTGGATGTTGTTTCAAAATTCTAGAGGACTAGTAAACCTGCTGCCGGGTAGTCCTCCAAATTCATGAGCTCTGTATAACCACCCACCACTGACTGGCAGCTTTCTGCCTATGCATAGTGTGCACAAACAGCTGCCAATCAGTGGTGTGTGCAGGGTTAGACAGAGCTCAGCATTCAGCGAACTGCTAGATCTGCAGCAGGTAAAACAGTGATTTTATCAAGACTGCAGCAAGCAGCCCAGTAAGTGATACATCGCTGGAATCAGGGTCTCTGCCCTTACACATCAAGCAGATCTCAGATGGGGTAGCAAAAACCTGGTAACGAATTCCCTTTAAAGTCATTCTAAGAACATTATTATTTTACAAGTAATTTGTCATGCTAATGACAAAACATGGTGAATGCAGAATCAATAGATAATCTATAGACTAAAATTACGCAGAACTTGGTTAGTAAGAACTTCAAAAAAATAATAAAAAAAACAACAGAAAGGAACCTTATAATGTAAACTATACGGGAAGTACAATACATTAATACAAGACATAAGATCTAATGTTAAAAATTTACCAGGCACAGCACCGAGGTGTCGCAGGATGGATCCTGAATTATTAGGAAGGACTGTGAGATTCCATCCATGCCTATAAAACAGAACAGGAATGGTATGATAGTCTGCATGGTTTATAGTGATAAAGAACCCACACATGATAATCTGCGCACCTTGAGAAGGGCTCCGCTTTACCCACAGGGAATCCACTGCCATGAGTCTTTGTGTCAACCTTTCCACAATGCACAGCGACATGACAAGACTTCTGATCAACAATACGCCAATACTCTTGCTGAAAAAAGGAGAGCAGTGTTATTAGCCAATATCATGCAAATATCTTAAAGGGTTTGTGCGGAGTATGGAGGTTATCCCCTATCCTTTGCACATTCGAGTACACAGCTTAGCTATCCCTCACAGTCTCATGGAATATTAATGGAGCCGAGGTGCGCATGCTCATCTTCCACTCAATTCAGACAGGGCTTTAGGGATCGTGGTGGTCCTTGTGGTCAGAATCCCCAGTAATCAGAAAGTTATCTCCTATGCTTTGGCTATAGGATAACTTCCATAGTTTGTATTTCGCCCATTTTCATTATATTTTGAGTTTTTGATGTAGACCTCTAATGGAAGGCCAGGTTCCCCAGAGGGTGTCATAGTAAAGAAAAAACAATACCGCATTCTTTTTCTATAATGTGATGTGAACTGGGACTTACACTGGCTTCAATCTTATAAAACTTACTTACAGCACCTCCTAGAGAGAACCAAAAATACTATGTCAAGATGGAATCTGCTACCACTGCTCCATCGGGACAACCCAGTGGTTACCCCTGCTCAGTCTACTAATCCGGGTAATCGGAAGCATCGGATGCTGAATAAAAGCAATTGTTCTTGAAAAAGCACAATCTTTGCTCTGGACACAGCTTGTATGCCCGCAGGTCACCATTTCCATGCTGTGTGTTATTGCGCATTGGTAAGGTCTTAGACTGGTACCACCAAAGTGGAATTAAAGCACGTGCTTGTACCCTTCATGGAGTTTGTCTATATGGTCTGTGACACATGGACATTGGTGATAAAGAGTCACAATTAATGTTGGCAAAGTTAGAAGGGGAGAACAGTGCAGAAAAATCCACATCAAAGTGGGAAACAGATGTCAGAAACCAGTAAAAAAAAATTTTCTTCCCAAAACATAGAAAAAAGAAAACTAATTTTAAGTGTTAAAGGGAATCTGCCACCAGTATTTTGCCACTTAATCTGAGAGTAGCTTAATGTAGGGGCAGTGATCCCAATTCCAACCATGTGTCAGTTACTGGGCTGCTTGCTGTAGTTTTGAAAAATCACTGTTTTATCTGCTGCAGAGATCTCGGACTATAACCCTGCACACACCACTGATTGGCAGCTTTCTGTGTACACTGTGCATAGGCAGAAAGCTGCCAATCAGTGGTGGGGGTGAGGTTATACAGAGCTCATGAATATGAAGGACTACAAGGCAGCAGATTTACTAGTCCTCTAGTGATAATCTCCTGCTGATAAAACAGGGGATTTGTGAAAACTACAGCAAGCAGCCCAGTAAGTGACACATCGCTGGAATTGGGGTATCTGCCCTTACATCATGCAGCTCTCGGATTAAGTAGCAAAAACCTGGAGACAGATTCCCTTTAAAGAGTTAAATCCCATGCAAAACCTAGGCTATTATCAGACCAGCGTATTTCACGCTCAGTACACAGACAGCAATGCATGGACTAGCGGCCAGGCTGTTTACGGAGCGTGAAATATGCAAGTCTGAACATGGCCTTAGGCCTGATGTGTGGATTGCATAGCACACCTTACCAGAAAAAAGTTTCCTTTAAATCTACCAGGAAATCCATTAAACATGCAAATCCATAACTCCAGTAAAGCCACAAGCTTTGCCTGTTTTCTGTAAGCAGAAGGAGCATTTCCATATTCACTCCAAGTTTACAATGATGATAATCTATTGTCCAAAATTGTTACTTATTTAGGATTCATTAGGGAAGAACAGATCATGCTGCCATCATTAGCACTGGAACATATGTTAACCCTAACATATAGACACAAGCAATGAGAAATAGTGGTGTCTGGACCGGAGCGTTTAGGAGATTGAGCAGAGGTGAGCACAATTCCCAGTTCCAAAGGGCTGCGATGCAATGAGAGGTGGAGAGGTGTTGGGCGCTCGCCGACCTGATCAGATACACTGCAACGAAGCCTCCTGTATTAAGTTTCCTAATATATATTCCAGCGCAGCTCCAAATCCTCACTTGTTATTTATACTCTGATATATTAAAACCTTCAATCTGTCATTGGTGTATTAGGGCACAATGGCAGGAATGTAATAATGTGCAGCTTGTTCCGTGCAATGTCCTAACATGACCTCCCCCATAATGCTGGTGCTGTTGGGGCCCGCTCCCATTTCACAATCCCATTTCAGAGGTTTAGATTTATTTTGTTCTGGACGCTTTAGACAGCCCAACAAGAACATAAATGTCATGTACACCAAAGATTATTGCTAGCAGCTGCTCTCCAGTCCCCAGAAAACAAAGTGGTATTATACAGGTCAGATACAACATGAATATTCCATATGGACGCTAACCCCATCATCAGCCTCACTGTCTCTGGGAAATCGTTTTCAATCTATAGAGCAAAGCAGACGCCGCTACAAATCATTAAAGATAAAAAATAAGTCAGTGGCCAGCCATGTGCTTTCTCGGAGCAGACAGTAGATGGAGTGGGATGTTGCTTTCTTAGTGCTAGTAAAACTTTATTCTAGAGTTAGACCCCACTGATCAGATATTTAGGGTATATCCAAGCTATATACCATCTATGGCTCCCTCTATATGTGGCATTTCTGACTTCTTCATATCTAGTCCAGTCTTATTTTTTACTATCATACTAGAATAAAGGGATGGGGTCTTGAATCACCACACAGCAGGGTATATGATAAAATAACTTATAGTATACTTATTCGGTATATTCTTGCTGCCATACCATAACCACTCAAGTGGTCTCGCCGACCTTTGCTTGCTTGACTTTCTGATAAACCCCCATAGGACGGCTGCAGCCGATCACTGGTCTAAGCAGTGATGATGGCACTTTCAGCCGGTGGCTTCTGAAGCCAAGGATTGGCTGCAGTGGTCAGGCTTGGGTAGTGGAAATATCAAAGCCTGACTGTCACTTCCAAACAAGGAACAGGTGTGAACAAGTGCATACTAAGAGTAGCCACCTACATATATAACTAACAAATAAAGTAGCACTCTGCAGCGTTATACCATGCAAACATGAAATATATGAAATTGGAATTGCATTACTGCTCTAGAAAATAACGAAGATACTTTGCGCATAAATTGGCAAATACATGGGTCCTGCCTACCATATAAATGTAGGCTATCAGCCCAGGAGAGGAATCACATTAGGTTAGGATCCCAGCAAAGAGGATCACCTGGTCATGGCTGCTGGGCACACATGAATTAGTCAAATTATGCGCTAAGTACCTTCGTTTTTTCCTATTTTCTAGAGCAGTAATGAAATTCAAATTTCATATATTTCATGTTTGCATGCTATAGTGCTACAGAGTGCTACTTCATTTGTTGGGTAGTTGGAATGTCTTCATTGGAGGACAGTTCACAAAAGCCTGCAGGATCACTGGATCAGTGGGGATCTACCAGATAAGTTAATTTAGAATTGTATCATGTCCATAGAATTTTCAAGGTCCCCTGTAAAGTGATGTGTGGCTACCCACAGTGGTCTTGGGTGATGGAGTAAGAGTGCACATTTATTTGCTCACCTCAACCTCTGCTACTGTTGGCTCCTTGTTGAAGCACATGTTCATGACGTTCCTTGCTGTCCGAAAGAAGGTGGTTAGAGACATCGACCTTCCCTGTAAGGAGAGAAAAACAAATGAGAATCTCAGATAGTAATGGCAAAGTCTAAAAGATCTACCATCGCTTTGTGCAAAAACACTAAAAGTAAAAAATCTAGCAATCCCAGAATACTTTGAATTGTTCCTATTCTGTCTCATATTACAATCAAAACTATGAAAGAAATTTAAAAAATTCTATGATGTCCTGCATTGCAGAGATAGCTCTGGGTGGAGTTGTAAAAACGACTCCAGCTTCAAAAACAAGAACTTTGGCTCAAATATTTCCCACCCTGATGAGCCATGAGGTCAGCCATTCTCGCCCCTTTATGGAGGTGGAAAGGTTCACACCTTGATCTATACAGAAGTATAATATGTAAGGCGAGGGCAATGTCCAGGGACCAGCACCCTGCCTGCTTTGCATCCTTGTATGTTAGTCCTTCTAGTGATGGGACCACATTGATACCGCTGACTTCACTTACTAGTGAATAAGTCTCAGATGAGACCTTGCTGTCTCTGTAAGGTAACTCACTGCTGCGGGACCTCTCCCCCAATGTTATGTCTGCAAAGTAAGAATGAGTATATAGAGCCCCCCTGTTCCTCTTTCCTTCAGATATTTGCCAGTGGAAGTGGGCCTGCCCGTATAGACAGATCACCCGTTTAGAGCCACTAGCTCAATGATTGGCTGTCACGCTGTTTATGTGACGTCAGCACTGCAGCCAATGCCAGACAACGGGAGCAGCGAAGAGACTCAGAGCTGAACCCAGAAACTGAGTACAGCACAGTTTGGTTCTTTTTAGAATAAACTGCAGCCCTAGATGAAGATTTTCTGAAAAAGGACAACCCTTTTAAAGGAACCTGTCACCAGGTTTTTGTCACTTAATCTGAAAGCAGCATAATGTAGAGACTGAGACCCTGATTCCAGCAATATGTCACTTATTGGGCTGCTTGCTGTAGTTTTGATAAAATCACTGTTTTATCACCTGGAGATTATTATTAGAGGACTAGTAAACCTGCAGCCAAGTAGTCCCCCATATTAATGAGCTTAGTGTAACCACAGCCACACCCGATTGGCAGCTTTCGGTGTACACTGTACATAAAACTGTCAATCAGTGGTGTGGGTGGGGTTATACAGAGCTCAGCATTCAGATAACCGCTAGATCTGCAGCAGATAAAACAGTGATTTTATCAAAATGACAGCAAGCAGCCCAGTAAGTGACATCGCTGGAATCAGAATCTATGCCCCTACATTACGTTGCTCTAAGATGGGGTAGCAAAAACCTGCTGGCAGATTCCCTTTAAGCTGGGCATACACCTAAGAATGAAACTCAGCCACAATTCAAGAATTGGCCTCTTCAGGGTAGTCGCCAATGGTGCGGGGTGTTTAGTTTCAGCTCACAAAGGACAGAAAAATCTAAGAACACAGATCACTTACCGCAGACAGATGTGCAAGGCTGTGTGCCCACTATGCGTTTTTCAAGCGTTTTTGCCACGGAATTTCCGCAGTGAAAACGCTTAAAAAACTCTTGGTAATACATACCCCATGGTCCCCAATGATAATCCGCATGTGCTGTGCACATGCTGCGGAAATTTCCGCTGCGGATTATCATTGCGGAAAAATCCTCAGCATGTCCATTAATTTTGCAGACACGCAGCGTAATTGCCGCCATTGACTTGCATTGAATTGCTTAATATCCATGTCAGCACATTTGCACACACAGATATTAAGCAATTCAATGTGCAGACGGTACCCGGGTCTGGAGAAGAAGAGACTCTCATCCAGACTCAGGTACCATAGAACCTGTTAAAAAAAGAATTTAAAATAAAAGATAAAGATTATCCTTACCTTCTGATGTCCCCCGGTCTCCTCAGCGATGCGTCCGGTCTGTTGTATAGGTCGTGGTGGTCTAAAAGGACCTTCCATGATGTCATTTAGTCATGTGACAGGTCAGGCGACCGCTGACGTCGGCGGTCGCATGACCTGTCACATGACTAAATGACGTCATCGCAGGTCATTTCACACCACCATGAGCCGTACAACAGACCGGACGTAGCGGAGAAAACACCGGGGGCCATCGGAAGGTAAGTATAATCTTTATTTTTTTATTTTTTACCATTCTTATTTTTTAACTATTACTTGGTCACACTATATAAATCCATGCCGGTTGCATGGATTTATATAGTGTGACCAAGTTGTCAAGCACTTTTCCAAGTGATGCTAAAATCAATTGGAAAAGCGCTTGATAACCCGCATGCAGAAATGCATGTGAAGAACGCTTGACAAACGCTTCTACCTGGCGGGAAAAACGCATGTAAAATCTACATGCGTTTTTCCTGCCAGGGAGATGCGGAGAAAATATGCAGCATTTCTGCATCGTGGGCACTTAGCCTAATTCTAAAGCAGTAATGAACCGGAATGGTCAAAATCAGTAATTAAAATGAGTTATTTTATAGGTTGTGCACTTATTTGACATAAGAATAGATCATCAATATCAGATCAGTAGGGTCCAACTCCCAGCACCCCTAACGATCAGCTTTTATCAGCTCCGGTGGTGGATGGATGTAAACCGTGTACAGAGTGAACAGAACAGAACTACAGATCACCTTCAACACAAGGTGTATGGAGACGCGCTGTCCCATTCTCATCATTTTAAGGATTTTTTTTCCATATGTATTTTGGTTTTTATAAAGATTTCATTTCACAAGCAAACAAATGTACCAATCATATAAAATGTACAGAAAAAAAAGAAGCATAATTGCACACAGAATAGCAGGAAGTTTTCATTAATTTGTGGGTTCCCAAAGAGATCGGAAAGAGAAATATTTGGCTTTTCACCTTATTTCCTTCAATTTAAGTTTTTTATAATAACACGGGTTCCCAAAAAGTAGTAGATAAGCAAGGAGTATATGGAATTTTACTTCTGCCATACTTCATCTTAAGAAGTAAAGAAAAACAGGATGTAAAATCGCCACTCCTCAAAGGAACATAAACTTGGCAAAAGAACACAATAAAACTAAAGTACTTAAAAGGACAGAGGCGACTGTATTCTTTCCTAAATGAGGATTCTGGGGAAGGATATGGGGAAAATCTGACCTATAAATGTACATCTTGCAATATCATACAGGTATAATTAGCTAGAGGCTATATAAATATAAAGTAGTAATAAATAGGGAATGAAACTGGAACTGGTCATGTCCCAAAATGCTATTAATCTGCAGGTCAATAGCATTCTAAAACCATATGGCTCCGCACTGAAAGTCCAGCCCTCCGGCTTTCAGTCGGAGGCGTGGCTTTAGTCACCACTCAGCACACAATGAGCAGCAGCGGGATGTGGTTTCAGGCACCGCTCACTATGTATTGAGGAATGACTGAGGACACACCGTCCACGCCTCAATGACTGAAAGCTGGAGGCTTCCAGAAGGAATAAAGTTCATTTCCTTCGGGCTTTCAGTGTGGCGGCCTGGCAGCTTTAGAAATGACTAAGACCATCTGTCGAAACATGTTGGCTTAAGCACTGTGTAACTCCCTGTTTGGATTGGAGATTTTATTTTCTGCATAATAAATTTTGGGAATTGGATACCACTCCGCTGGAAAACTTTTTCTTTTTTATTGGGATATGACAGGTTCGCTTTAATGATCACAGGGGCTGTGATATTGACTTGCTGATAGTCATCACAACACTTCTATCACCATTTAGACAATACACAAAGTACAGCTGGCTCCTGCCTTACTCCTGATACCACCTAAGAAGACAGCCACAGGGAATCTAACTTTCCTGCAGCGGGACTCAGAGGTTGAAAATTAATATATACAATTTGGTTCAATGAAATCAATGTTGCTTACTTTATAAATGCACTTGTGTAGGTCACCAAATAAGCTTTTATCTTCGGGTTCCTCTTCTGTGCACTCTTTTTCCTGAGCAAACAGCCTTCGTCTTCCATTTTTCAGAGGGACATCCATTTCTTTTAGCTTCCCACGCAGGCCATTACGGTGCACCACTCCATTAATTAATCCATTTTTGGGCTCATACCTCGGGAGCAAATGTAATCTATATGCATTCTCGGCATGTCCCTCCAGTGGACCTTTCTTTTTCTCCAGACTCTCTTTCTCCTGCAGAACTTCTTTCTCCAGTTTCTTGTGCTCCTCGGGCGAAAGGGAATCATAGGAGAGAAGGTACTGACAGTAGGCCTCCTGCAGCTTTGCAAGTCGGTCCTGGGCAGTTTTCGGGATGCGAAGCATGTCAGCCAATTTGTTCCACTTTTTGAGGTCTGTCACTTGTTGCATGCCTCCCATTTCATTGATGAGCTGGAAAAACTGAGCTAGATCTAACTCACAGCCACCTATATAAAGGTTGTGAGGGAAACAAGAAAACATAGTTACACTCTAGCATGGGTGTCTGGAATAAGAACACATTATTGGCTTATTGATCGAAGTCCAAGACGTCATAGGAATATACAACACTTGCTAACTGCTAGGTGTCCAACTAATTAAAGCAGCGCTTAGCTAAGTATCTAACATCTCTTTGGATTCTTGTCTGAAATCCAAGACTTCATAGTACTAGACAACCATCAGCAGTAAATGCTGCCAGGTGTCAAGCTCAGCTCGGTCTACAGTCTGCTTCATTTTGGCAAGTATTGAAGTTGGCAACGGCAGTTTTAAAAGGTTGATACAGGTTATGGAATTATCAATTATTACACCATCTTCCAAAGCTAAAACAATAAAAATGAGATGTCAAAGATTAGATAAACATGGCTACTTACTTTGAAAAATAGCGCCACACTTGTCCACAGGTTGTGTCCAGTATTATAACTCAGCTCCACTGAAGTGAGTACAGCAGAGCTGTGGTACCAGACACAAAAGTGTGGGTCGCTTTTTGGACAAAAATAGCCACATTCTTCTAATCCAGGACAATGCCTTTAAGTGAACTTTCCAATCTCATTAGATGGAAAGCTAGGCAATGCCAGCTAAATAGGCTATACATGATCAAAGAACAGAAAGGATACATCGGGCACCTCAATCCTACTCTCTACACTGGCAAAATATTAAAGATACAGTTTATAGTGAAATACGTCGGGAGCAACGTCCAACGAATAGTCAGTAAGCACAAGAATGGCCAACGGTTCGAATAATGACAGGTAAAAGAAAAAAAGCCGGAAACATGGAGGGAAATCAGCTATGATGCCCATAAGACAGGAAAAGAAAAATGGTTGGCTTTTGTTTTCTTACCAGAACTTCTGGCTCACATATTCCAACTTACCACATCCACAAAGGTCTTGACTAACATTAGAAGCGAGAGGTACCTGGACCACGGGCCTATTCTCAGAGGTGCTTGCTGGTAAGTTCCTTACACCATTAGGCAGCAGAGATAAAGATACACTACGCAGGACACACTCGAGATTATACTGATCAATTTCTTCTCTTCTAAAAGATCAGCAAGATGAAGACTAATACATGACCCCCACTCTGTCTGTGCATCAGCATGGTGGTGATGTATTAAAGAAATCGAATACTAGAGATGGATCCTTAAAGCATGGGTTCACGGGGACTTCGGTGGCCCGGTCTTCTTTCTGGGCAGAGAGCTGCGAAAGATTCTTGAATGCCTAGTTGGCATATCGCCACAAGGAAACAGAGAGAGATCAGTTTTTAATAGTCTTAAAACATTTGTGGTTTCAAGTGGAACTCCACAAAGGTGCTCAGGATTGTCACAAGTGAGGGTAAAGCCACAGGAATCCAATCCCTGGGCCCAGTTATTTAACGTGCACCTGTCAGCAGGATTATGCTTAGCAAACCACATACACTCCGGTGGGCGCCGTTACACTGAGTAAAATCATACCTTTGTTGATGAAATCCATCCAGTGGTTCTTTTACAATCTTTACTTTCAGTTCTGCCATAATGATATGCAAATGCTCTGGTGCTCTGCTCATGTATTCATGTATTCTTATCTCTGCCTTCTGACAGGTCACTGTGCTTTCAGTGACCTGCCTACTATTTTAAATACTGCTTGTGAAATTACACATGCAGTATTTAAAATAGTAGGCAGGTCACTGAAAGCACAGTGACCTGTCAGAAGCCACAGATAGGAATACATGAATACATGAGCAGAGCACCAGAGCATTTGCATATCATTATGGCAGAACTGAAAGTAAAGATTGTAAAAGAACCACTGGATGGATATCATCAACAAAGGTATCATTTTACTCAGTGTAACAGTGCCCACCTGACAGTGTATGTGGTTTACTAAGCACAATCCTGCTGACAGGTGCGATTTAACACAAAGGACCTGGTTTGCGGCTTAGGAACAGAGTTTTGGATCTTATATTTCACCACATAATTCTGTTTTGATGTGCTTAAAAGGGAATCTGTCGGTAGGTTTTTGACATGTAATGTAGGGTTAGAGACCCTGATTCCAGTGTTGCGTCATTTATTGGGTTGCTGGTTTGTAGTTTCAATAAAATCAGTGTTTTATCTGCAGGAAACTATCCCTAGAGGACTAGTTGTCTCGTGCCATGTAGTCCTTCTGCTCTGTATAAGCCTGTCCACACCACTGATTTGTAGCACTCTCACAATGTACAGTGTACATAGAAAACCAATCAGTGGTGTAAGCAGGGTTATAGAGAGCTCATCATTCACACAACTGGAACTGCAGTAGATAAAACAGTGATTTTATCAAAATTGCAGCAAGCAGCCCAGTAAATGATACATCATTGGAATCAGGATCTCCATCTGAACATCATGCTGCTCTCAGATTACATAGCAAAAACCAGGTGACAGATTTTCTTTAAAACAATACGTCTATCACATCCACCCTTTGCTCACTACATGAGCCAACTTTACTTTCTTTTATCGTAGCCAAAGCTAAAACTTGTGACAACCCAGAATATAGATATCATAGATATATGCATGATAGTGTCAGCATACAGAAAAGTATAAACAGGTCAGTAAACATGATACTTTTCAAAATCCCTTACAAGGAGTACGTCACCCCAAAAATTCTAATAAATCCTTATAGTATGCACGGGAATTGCAGTGGCACGCAAAAGTGTGGGCACCGCTGGTCAAAATTACTGTTGTGGGGATATTTATATTATATTATATATATATATATATATATACACACACACACACACACACACACACACACACACATACATACATACATACATACATACATATACACACACACACACACACACACACACACACACACACACACACACACACATATACATACATATATACACACACTGCTCAAAAAAATAAAGGGAACACTCAAATAACACATCCTAGATCTGAATGAATGAAATATTCTCATTGAATACTTTGTTCTGTACAAAGTTGAATGTGCTGACAACAAAATCACACAAAAATCATCAATGGAAATCAAATTTATTAACTAATGGAGGCCTGGATTTGGAGTCACCCCCAAAATTAAAGTGAAAAAACACATTACAGGCTGATCCAACTTTGATGTAATGTTCTTAAAACAAGTCAAAATGAGGCTCAGTATTGTGTGTGGCCTCCACGTGCCTGTATGACCTCCCTATAATGCCTGGGCATGCTCCTGATGAGGCGGCAGATGTTCTCCTGACGGATCTCCTCCCAGACCTGGATTAAAGTATCAGTCAACTCCTGGACTGTCTGTGGTGTAACGCGACGTTGGTGGATGGAGCGAGACATGATGTCCCAGATGTGCTCAATCGGATTCAGGTCTGGGGAACGGGCGGGCCAGTCCATAGCTTCAATGCCTTCATCTTGCAAGAACTGCTGACACACTCCAGCCACATGAGGTCTGGCATTGTCCTGCATTAGGAGGAACCCAGGGCCAACCGCACCAGCATATGGTCTCAAAAGGGGTCTGAGGATCTCATCTCGGTACCTAATGGCAGTCAGGCTACCTCTGGTGAGCACATGGAAGGCTGTGCAGCCCTCCAAAGAAATGCCACCCCACACCATTACTGACCCACTGCCAAACCAGTCATGCTGAAGGATGTTGAAGGCAGCAGATCGCTCTCCACGGCGTCTCCAGACTCTGTCACGTCTATCACATGTGCTCAGTGTGAACCAACTTTCATCTGTGAAGAGCACAGGGCGCCAGTGGCGACTTTGCCAATCGTCCTGCACGGTGTTGGGTTGTGAGCACAACCCCCATCTGTGGACATCGGACCCTCATACCACCCTCAAGGAGGCCGTTTCTAACAGTTTGTGCAGACACATGCACATTTGTGGCCTGCTGGAGGTCATTTTGCAGGGCTCTGGCAGTGCTCTTCCTGTTCCTCCTTGCACAAAGGTGGAGGTAGCGATCCTGCTGTTAGGTTGTTGCCCTCCTACGGCCCCCTCCACATCTCCTGGGGTACTGGCCTGTCTCCTGGAAGCACCTCTAGCCTCTGGACACTAAGCTGACAGACACAGCAAACCTTCTTGCCACAGCTCGCGTTGATGTGCCATCCTGGATGAGCTGCACTACCTGAGCAACTTCTGTGGGTTGTAGAGTCAGTCTCATGTTACCACAAGTGTGGAAGCACAACCAACATTCAAAAGTGACCAAAACATTGGTACTGAGATGTGGTCTGTCGTCCCCACCTGCAGAACCACTCCTTTATTGAGTGTGTCTTGATAATTGCCAATAATTTCCATCTATTGTCTATTCCATTTGCACAACAGCATGTGAAATTGATTGTCAGTGTTGCTTCCTAAGTGGACAGTTTGATTTCACAGAAGTTTGATTTACTTGGAGTTATATATATGCACACACACACACGCATTGCTCAAAAAAATAAAGGGAACACTTAAACAACAGAATATAACTCCAAGTGAATCAAACTTCTGTGAAATCAAACTGTCCACTTAGGAAGCAACACTGATTGACAATCAATTTCACATGCTGTTGTGCAAATGGAATAGACAATAGATGGAAATTATTGGCAATTATCAAGACACACTCAATAAAGGAGTGGTTCTGCAGGTGGGGACGACAGACCACATCTCAGTACCAATGTTTTGGTCACTTTTGAATGTTGGTTGTGCTTCCACACTTGTGGTAACATGAGACGGACTCTACAACCCACAGAAGTTGCTCAGGTAGTGCAGCTCATCCAGGATGGCACATCAACGCGAGCTGTGGCAAGGTTTGCTGTGTCTGTCAGCTTAGTGTCCAGAGGCTAGAGGTGCTTCCAGGAGACAGGCCAGTACACCAGGAGATGTGGAGGGGGCCATAGGAGGGCAACAACCTAACAGCAGGATCGCTACCTCCACCTTTGTGCAAGGAGGAACAGGAAGAGCACTGCCAGAGCCCTGCAAAATGACCTCCAGCAGGCCACAAATGTGCATGTGTCTGCACAAACTGTTAGAAACGGCCTCCTTGAGGGTGGTATGAGGGTCCGATGTCCACAGATGGGGGTTGTGCTCACAACCCAACACCGTGCAGGACGCTTGGCATTTGCCACAGAACACCAGGATTGGCAAAGTCGCCACTGGCGCCCTGTGCTCTTCACAGATGAAAGTTGGTTCACACTGAGCACATGTGATAGACGTGACAGAGTCTGGAGACGCCGTGGAGAGCGATCTGCTGCCTTCAACATCCTTCAGCATGACTGGTTTGGCAGTGGGTCAGTAATGGTGTGGGGTGGCATTTCTTTGGAGGGCTGCACAGCCTTCCATGTGCTCGCCAGAGGTAGCCTGACTACCATTAGGTACCGAGATGAGATCCTCAGACCCCTTTTGAGACCATATGCTGGTGCGGTTGGCCCTGGGTTCCTCCTAATGCAGGACAATGCCAGACCTCATGTGGCTGGAGTGTGTCAGCAGTTCTTGCAAGATGAAGGCATTGAAGCTATGGACTGGCCCGCCCGTTCCCCAGACCTGAATCCGATTGAGCACATCTGGGACATCATGTCTCGCTCCATCCACCAACGTCGCGTTACACCACAGACTGTCCAGGAGTTGGCGGATGCTTTAGTCCAGGTCTGGGAGGAGATCCCACAGGAGACCATCCACAACCTCATCAGGAGCATGCCCAGGCATTGTAGGGAGGTCATACAGGCACGTGGAGGCCACACACAATACTGAGTCTCATTTTGACTTGTTTTAAGAACATTACATCAAAGTTGGATCAGCCTGTAGTGTGTTTTTCCACTTTAATTTTGGGGGTGACTCCAAATCCAGGCCTCCATTAGTTAATAAATTTGATTTCCATTGATGATTTTTGTGTCATTTTGTTGTCAGCACATTCAACTTTGTACAGAACAAAGTATTCAATGAGAATATTTCATTCATTCAGATCTAGGATGTGTTATTTGAGTGTTCCCTTTATTTTTTTGAGCAGTGTGTGTATATATGTATGTATATGTGTGTGTGTGTGTATATATATATATATATATATATATATATATATATATATATATATATATATATATATATATATATATATATATATATATATATATATATATATATATATATATATATACATACACATACACACACACACACACATATATATATATATATATATACACATGTATACACACACACACATATACACCGTATATATATTTTATCTTTTATATTTTAAAAATTACAAGACGGAAAATGGGCAAACGTTTGGGCACCCTTGGAAATGTGTGTGCTCAGATAACTTTGACCAAGGTTTCAGCCATTAATTAGCCTGTTCGGGTTATGGCTTGTTCACCATCATCGTTAGGGAAGGCCAGGTGATGAAAATTCCCATCTTTATAAAAACCCTGCCTCCTCTAACCTTGTGCCAAAAAACAGTAGCCATGGGTTGCACAAATATGGCCTTCATGGAAAAATCAGAAGAAAACCTCTCCTGCGCCCTCACCACAAAATTTAGCATCAGAAGAATGCAAAAGAACATCTAAACAAACCTGATGCCTTTTGGAAACAAGTCCTGTGGACCGATGAGGTGAAAATAGATCTCTTTGGCCACAATGATCAAAGGTATGTGTGGAGAAAAAAGGGTACAGAAATTCAGGAAAAGAACATCTCACCAACCATTAAGCGTGGGGGTGGATCAATCATACTTTGTGGTTGTGTTACAGACAATGGCACGAGGAGCATTTCACAGGTAGAGGTAAGAATGGATTCAATTAAATTTCAACAAATTCTTCATGAACATAACACCATCTATAAAAAAGCTTAAGTTGAAAAGAGGATGGCTTCTACAAGTGGATAATGTTCCTAAACACAAATCAAAATCCACAATAGACTACCTCAAAAGACGCAAGCTGAAGGTTTTACAATGGCCCTCATAGTCCCCTGATCAGAACATCATTGAAAATCTGTGGTTAGACCTCAAAATAGCAGCACATGCAAGATGACTCCGGAATATCACAGAACTGGAAGAATTTTCCAAGGAAGGAAGAATTGAAAAAGACTCCTGTCGGGCTACAAAAAGGGTTTACAAGCTGTGATGCTTGCAAAAGGAGGTTCTATTAGGTGCTAACCATGAAAGGTGCCTAAACTTTTGCATTGGACCATTTTCCTTTTTGTAATTTTTAAAATTTAAAAGATGAAAATATATATTTATTTTTGCCTAAAATACAAAGGAAATGTGTCATCTTTAACTTTAGGCCTTTTAGAGATCATTTCATCTTCAGCTTGATTAACTGTTCACAATAACAGTAATTTTGACCATGGGTGCCCAAACTTTGACATGTCGCTGTAGAATTAATAGAAATCATAGCTGTAGTATAGCTTTCAGTAGTTTAGTTGGCATAAAAATTTATTTTTTGTGTGCATGTGAGGGAGCTTTGGTACACCACTGGCGTGGAATGGGGCTCAGTGCACTGTTATGCCCAATCAACTTACATTTTGAGCACTTCCTGAACTCAGACAGTAGTACTGCACGGATACTGCAGCCGCGCTCACATCGTGTCATTGCGGCCTCCTTTCTGTGTCAGCAGTACAGTACCGAACAGCTGCCAAGACCAGGGCCAGTGATGAGGGCCGGCAATATCACTGAGTGCAGTGGCAGTGTCCATGTAGAAGTTAAGAGCTGCTAATTGCGTTTAGCTCTGTTGATCAAAATGGGACAATCAGCAGCTCTGCACCTCCAGCATGGACACACCAGCCAAGCTTGCAGTGTCATTGCCAGCTCTCATGGCTCCTGTCTGTAGTCGCCATACAGGACTGTACTGCAGATAGGAGCCAGCATCGAGAGATGGTAATATCACTATATGAGTGCGGCTGCAGAGACCACTAATAACCAAGATATGACTGTCTTCAGTATGCAAAGTAATGGGGCATAATGGTACACTAAGGCCTTAGCCAAACAAAGAGTGCAGAGAAACCACTTTATTTGCAAATGAAAAAAACGTTACAATAATAATAAAAAATATATATTATACACACACACACACACACACACACACACACACACATATATACATAAAAAAGGTTGGTCACACCTTCTCATTTAAAGATTTTTCTGTATTTTCATGACTTTGCAAATTGTACATTCACACAGAAGGCATCAAAACTATGAATTAACACATGTGGAATTATATACTTAACAAAAAAGTGTGAAACAACTGTAAATATGTCTTATATTCTAGGTTCTTCAACGTAGCCACCTTTTGCTTTGATGACGGCTTTGCACACTCTTGGCATTCTCTTGATGAGCTTCAAGAGGTAGTCACCGGAAATGGTTTTCACTTCACAGGTGTGCCCTGTCAGGTTTAATAAGTGGGATTTTTGTTGCCTTATAAATGGGGTTGGGACCATCAGTTGCGTTGTGCATTAGTCTGGTGGATACCCAGCTGATAGTCCTACTGAATAGACTGTTAGAATTTGTATTATGGCAAGAAAAAAGCAGCGAAGTAAAGAAAAAGAAGTGGCCATCATTACTTTAAGAAATGAAGGTCAGTCAGTCCGAAAAATTGGGAAAACTTTGAAAGTGTTCCCAAGTGCAGTTGCAAAAACCATCAAGCGCTACTAAGAAACTGACTCACATGAGGACCGCCCTAGGAAAGGAAGACCAAGAGTCACCTCTGCTTCTGAGGATAAATTTATCAGAGTCACCAGCCTCAGAAATCACAGGCTAACAGCAGCTCAGATTAGAGACCAGGTCAATGCCACACAGTTCTAGCAGGAGACACATCTCTTCAACAACTGTTAAGAGGAGACTTTGTGCAGCAGGCCTTCATGGTAAAATAGCTGCTAGAAAACCACTGCTAAGGACAGGCAACAAGCAGAAGAGACTTGTTTGGGCTAAAGAACACAAGGAATGGACATTAGACCAGTGGAAATCTGTGCTTTGGTCTGATGAGTCCAAATTTGAGATCTCTGGTTCCAACCATCGTGTCTTTGTGCAACGCAGAAAAGGTGAACGGATGGACTCTACATGCCTGGTTCCCACCGTGAAGCATGGAGGAGGAGGTGTGATGGTGTGGGGGTGCTTTGCTGGTGACACTGTTGGGGATTTATTCAAAATTGAAGGCATACTGAACCAGCATGGCTACCACAGCATCTTGCAGCGGCATGCTATTCCATCCGGTTTGCGTTTAGTTGGACCATTATTTATTTTTCAACAGGACAATGACCCCAAACACACCTCCAGGCTGTGTAAGGGCTATTTGACCAAGAGGGTGAGTGATGGGGTGCTACGCCAGATGACCTGGCCTCCACAGTCACCAGACCTGAACCCAATCGAGATGGTTTGGGGTGAGCTGGACCGCAGAGTGAAGGCAAAAAGGCCAACAAGTGCTAAGCGTCTCTGGGAACTCCTTCAAGATTGTTGGAAGACCATTTCCGGTGGCTACATCTTGAAGCTCATCAAGAGAATGCCAAGAGCGTGCAAAGCAGTCATCAAAGCAAAAGGTGGCTACTTTGAAGAACCTAGAATATAAGACATATTTTCAGTTGTTTCACACTTTTTTGTTAAGTATATAATTCCACATGTGTTAATTCATAGTTTTGATGCCTTCAGTGTGAATGTACAATTTTCATAGTCATGAAATACAGAAAAATCTTTAAATGAGAAGATGTGTCCAAACTTTTGGTCTGTACTGTAATATTATATATATATATATATATATATACACATATACACACATACATACACACAGTTGAAGTTAGTTTACATACACTATGTAAAAAGACACATAAGCATGTTTTTCTCAATATCTGACATGAAATAATAATAATAATAATGACTTGAAATCAGAATAAACCTTTCCCATTTTAGAACAACTAGCATTGCTTGATTACTACGCCTTTAAACAATTCTGGACTGCCCATATGATGATGTCAAGTGTTTGGAAGCTTTTGATAGGTTTTTGGCAACATCTGAGTCAATTAGAGACACCTGTGGATGTATTTTAATGCACACCTGAAACTTCTTTGTGTAGCATCATGGGAAAGTATAAAGAAATCAGCCAAGTTATCAGGAAGAGAATTGTGGACTTGCACAAGTCTGGCTCATCCTTGGGTACAATTTCAAGATACCTGAAGGTGCCTCGTTCATCTGTACAAACAATTATACGCAAGCACAAACAAGATGGGAATGTCCATCCATCATACCGCTCAGGAAGGATATGAATGGTGCTTTGGTCAAACATGTGGATATCAACCCAGGAACAAAAGCATAAGACCTTGAGAAGATGATGCTAGAAGCAGGTAAGATTGTGTTAATAACCACAGTGAAACGAGTACTGTCTCAACATGGGCTGAGAGGTCACTCTGCCAGGAAGAAGCCATTACTCCAAAAGAAACATAAAAAATCCAGATTAATGTTTGCAAATTAACACAGGAATAAAGACCTTCATTTTTGGAGACATGTCCTGTGGTCTGATGAAACTAAAATTTAACTTTTTGAGCATAATGACCATCTTTATGTTTGAAGGAAAAAGAGAGAAGCTTGGAAGCCTAAAAACACCATCCCAACTGTGAAACACGGGGGTGGCAGCATCATGTTGTGGGGTTGTTTTGCTGCAGGAGGGACTGGTGCACTTCACAAAATAGATGGCATCATGAGAAAAGAAGATTATGTGGCAATACTGAAACAAAATCTCAAGACATCAGCCAGGAAGTTAAAGCTTGGGCGGAAATGGGTCTTCCAAATGGACAAATACTCGAAGCATACTGCCGAAATGGTAACAAAGTGGCTTAAGGATAACAAAGTCAATGTTATAGAGTGGCCAGCACAAAGCTCTGATCTCAATCCTATTGAAAACTTATGGGCAAAGCTGAAAAGGCAGGTGCGAGCAAGGCGACCTACAAACCTGGATCAGTTACACCAGTTTTGTCAGGAGGAATGGGCCCAAATTCCGACCAACGATTATGAGAAGCTTGTGGAAGGATATCCCAAAGGTTTGACCTAAGTCATTCAGTTTAAGGGCAATGCTACCAAATACTAATGAAATGTATGTAAACTTTTGCTTTTGTAGTAAGTAATAAAAATGCCTTAAAACATTCTCTCTCGCTCATTATTCTGGCATTTGGCAAATATTAAAAATTATGGTAATCCTAATTGACCTAAAACGGGAAAGGTTTATTCTGATTTCATGTTAGGTATTGAAAAAAAACATACATATGTGTCTTTTTATATAGTGTATGTAAACTTCTGGTTTCTACTGTACATATACATATATACACACACAAATAAACCCCAAATAGACCACTAAAAACTTTACTACAGTTATGATTTTTTTCTCATAGTTGGTAAAGTCCGTGACATACCTGTATAAGTGGTTTTGTTAGTGTTTTGGGGTGACAGACTCCCTTTTAATATCAGCAATTGAGAATTTAGGACATTCGGCATGAAATTCTAAATGCCAATTAGGCAAATTTAGGAAATCAGATCACAATGTCTCCCTTTAATCTTCTACTAGAGAGCTGCATAAACTAATGGAAATATTCAGAATAATTAGATTGCATCTTCTTTACTTTCTTTCCTGCATATTCGGAGCTTTGCTTGAAGATGTACTTGTAGAACATGCCGCTTCTTAGCAAGAATGATAGTGGACATTTCCACACCTAGTGCCTATGCTGACACACACGTGCATTTATGAGAAAATGATTCAATCTTAGTGCCTTAATAAGCACACAGTTAGGGATTGATTTTCTCATCAATCAGTGCAGATTTCAGTAAGACATCACATTTGCATATATTTCCACTAGATTGAACATGCAACTTCATGGGAAACAAAGTTGCTGGAATAGGGATGCAAAGTCAAACCAAGAACTGAAAATATGATTGAATTTGACTGTCCGATCAGGAAAGCAGAAAACCTCAACCACTGGGCCTTAGATCCAGCCCAACATAGGTGCTTATTAAGGCACCAACATGGATTGTGGATTGAATCATGTCTCAAGGTTTTAACCTCATATGACATACCTTGTTTTTCCCCTCCAAAAATTTCAATAAAAGCATTACGACAAAAGTAAGATGAGGGGGCTGTATACCAACATGAAGTAAAAGGCTACAATTACAGCTCTGTCCACCATTAAATAGAAATTAAAACACATAGGCAACAAAGTGGTCGCTGGAAATAAGGGCACTCTGTACAGGCGGCTCCTGGAGAAAAGTAGCCCAGCCTATTGGATGGGGAGATCCGGTGAAGGACTCCACTGCAATAGTGGGCAATTGGACCAGGGACATTGGAAAGAGCATGGAGAGTGAAGCAAACATTGAACCCTTATGTCTGGAGTTACAAAACCACATAACAAAGGGATTTCATCATGACCTTTCATATGGGGCACAATATTCAAAAGAAAACACCCCATCCAGCTGGCAACAACTTCATTGATTTGCTTTTTGACATATTACCAAGCAAAGGTTTGATGTTCCCAGCACAGTAATAAGTTACTCATGTATAAATCATCTCGGTACATCGCCCCCTCTGTCAATCAAACATCGACTTTACTAAGACAAGTGTCAAGAAAAGATTGGAAGATACGCAGAAGAAAAGAAGTCTTTGAGTTGGTCCCTGTCGTGATGAAGTTGATATGGAAAAGTTACTTGTAGTTCCTTTGCAATTTTCTCGAAATTTTCTAAATCATTTTAAAAGGTTTCAAATGGCAAGAATAAGGAATGTCAAAAATCAGTTTGTCAGAGTCAAATATGCATGAGCAAACAGATGTACAAAAAGCAGATATAGCTAAGAAAATATGGCGTATATTGGCAATTATGCAAATGGTTATGAATGACTGCAAAGTTTACTGACAAATGAATCCCAAAACAAATTTTAAAAAATCAAAACGGCACAAAGCAATGACAAAATAAAACAGGCAAAAAATAGCACGAAAACAATGGTGAACCCTGGGCATCAACAGAACGCTTCAAAGCAGGCTTATCCTTACCCATGAAGGATGAGATGACACACTAAAAGCACACAGCGTCTTAGACACACACTTAAAATAATATGAAGACATAAAATTTGGAAACGCTTACAAAAGAAATCCCTGATGGAGCATAAAGAGGAGCAAGGGTAATGAAAAGGATCAACAAAGGCAAAGTGGAGCTGTGATTGACATTTCTCCAGGACTTAGGATTTATCACATGAAATTTCTTGCGCTTGCTGCTTCATTGAAGAAGTTAATTAAAGATCATGTAGATAAACAAAAAAAATAAGCACATGGAATAATGTGCGCTGGTATGAGAAGCGTAGGTTGCCTGCATAGAACATATAGATGTTTTCTGACTACTACAGAGGAACTACACCAGAATACGCTACCAGTGAAGGAAATTCCCTAAAATTATTAGTCTGTACAAAAACCAATGTATAAGCCGCCTACAGCGAACAAAAGGAAGATATTAATACACACTGAAAATACACAGCTTTGTGTCACAGATTATTCAGCTTCCCCTGTGCTTTCACTATAGGGGAAAAAACAATTGTGAAGCAGAACTGAGAAATAAGTCACATGCCGCTTGGTCTGTGTCATGCTCTCACCTATAAGAGGAAGCTCATCCATGGAGATGCCCTGAGATTTGAGGTGCTTCTTGATGCAGGCCAGCCGCTGCACATTGGGGCCCCAGCGTCGGCCAAGCTTGTGGATGTGTTGGTTCTGCGTCACAAAGCGCATCTCCTCATTCAGCTTGCACTCTGGTCTCCAGTCGGCTGGTGGGATCACGGTGCACATACCATACTTCTCCACTTGGGATCGGATGGACTCGATATAGATCAAAGGGTCATGAAATTCCTTGGCAGAAGGTCGGAGGACAGGAATCTCACACATGCCGATGCACCTGGGCCTCCCAGCAATTTGTTCAGGTTTTGTTGAGTCCACAGATTTGTGCGAGGAATCGGTCTGCGAGGTAGAGCGATTTTCACAGCCAGCATCTTCCGTCTTACTGCGGGTTTGTGTAGTTAGTGTGCTCTTGGCTGCTGAGGCCCGCTTTGGCCTGTTTCTCTCCAGCATCTTCTCTGGCACATCTTTCTTTATGTGTCCATTAAGCACCTGTTTCTCCGCCGCTAGCCTTTTGCTTCTAACCTCTGGCAAGCTGGCGGATACTTTAATTTTTTTTACCAAAGGCTGCGCCTTGTTGGGGTGGTTTGCCTCTTCCAGACGTCTTTTAGAGTTGCGCAATCCTTCCCTTAGCTGCCGCCCCACTTCCCTAATGCAAGTCTTTTTATTCAACTTGCCATTCACCTTGACACAGCTAATACCAGTGGCACAGTTGGGCTTGGATGTGGAAAGAGATAGCACCTGTTTACGAGTTTTTGCATTGCTGCTTTCTGTGGTCCCTGAGATTGTGTGGTGAACAGATGAACTGGTTTTGCTGTGATTCAGTTTGGTTGCCTTATCCAGTTCTTTCTTGGCTTTGGTGTATGTGACAGTTCCCTTGGTCACCGTTGCAGTATACTTCACAGTTTTGGACGGTGAAGGTCTTGTTTCTCTAGTTTTTTTGGCACCGGCTGCATTAGAACCCGATGATAACCGGGTTATTCCGTTCACCTTGGAAACCTGAAAAAAAAATATAGAAAATGGAGGTACTGTGAATTCAGATAAAAACCAACACAGAAAGTAGCACGGTTGCAGATTATTACACGTTTTCTAAAACAACACCATATGTAAGGCATTATTGAACCTTAAAGGGGTTTTCACATAAACAAAAGTTGATTTTAATCAATAGATGTTGGAATAATAATAATTTCCACAATTGGATGTGTTTAAATAAAATGTTCCTGTGCTGAGATAATCTTATAAATGTGCCCCTGCTGTGTACTGTGTAATGACTGTGTCTGACCGTACAGGGAAATGGTCTGATCATACCACATCTCCTAGGCGGAGGGAAGTAAAAGAGTATACAGATATTACAGCAGGAGATCACAGCTGATTCTTTCTTTGAAGTAAAACATTGTTTAAAAATAGGAAGTGAAGTGTTTTACCTCACAAAAAGAATCAGCTGCGATCCCCTGCTGTAATGTCTGTATATTCTTTTGCTTCCTTCCCTGCCCAGGAGCTGTGGTATGATCAGTACCAGCCATTACACAGTACACAGCAGAGTCACATTTACAAGATTATCTCAGCACAGGAACATTTTATTTACACACATCCTATTGTGGAACTTATTATTATTCAAAGATCTATTGATTAAAATCAACTTTTGTTCATGGGAAAACCCCTTTAATGCTAACAATATGTGTTATTTAACCCCTTGTGGCCAGGGACATACTATTATGCAGAATGTGATCGCGCCCGCACACAAGCAGTGCAGGGCGATCGCCGTTGGGTGTCAGCTGATTGTCACAGCTGACACCCGGTACTATGTGCCAGGAGCGGACCCGCACCACTCCCGGCACATTAACCCCCGAAATGCTGCAATCGAAGTCGATCGCAGCATTCCGGTGGCAAGGGGAGGTAAGCGCCGACACTTATCTCCTCTCCGGTGTCCTGTGCTGTCTGTGTGGGGTCCCGGTGGTTGTCATGGTGACACGATGTCGTCATGACGACATCCGGGTCACCAGACAGCAGGAAGTTAGGTAGACCGTGCTCAGTGCGCGGTCTACCTAACTTGTGTGCACAGACTGCAGCCTGCATAGCATAGAGATGCTGCTGCAACATTTCTATGCTATGGAAGCAATCTGTATGAAAAAAATGAAAGTCCCATAGTGGGACAAAGTTTAAAAGTTAAAAAAAAGTATCAGAAAGTGAAAAAAAAAAATTGTAAAAATATTTAAAAAATAAAAAAATAAAAAATAAACCCAAAAAAATAAAAATATATTGTACCCATGAATACATATTATTCTGAAAAAAAAAAATAAATAAAAAGCACACATATTTGGTATTGCCGCGTCCGGAACAACCTGACCTATAAAACTGTCCCACTAGTTAAACCCTTTAGTGAACACTGTAAAAAAATAAAATAAAAAACAAAGCAAAAAACCATGCTATATCATCATACCGCCAAACAAAAAATGGAATAAAGCGCAATCAAAAAGACAAATGTAGATAAAAATGGAACCACTTAAAATGTCATCTTGTCCCGCAAAAAACAAGCCGCCATACAGCTCCATCAGCCGAAGAAGAAAAAAAGTTATAGTTCTCAGAATAAAGCGATGCAAAAAAATATTTTTTTCTGTAAAATAGCTTTTATTGTGTAAAAGCGCCAAAACATAAAAAAACGATACAAAAGTGATACCGCTGTAAACGTACTGACCCGAAGAATAAAGCTGCCTTATCAATCTTAACACATGCAGAACGGCAAAAAAAAAAATTCCCGAACTGTTGGTTTTTGTTTATTCTGCCTCCCAAAAATCTGAATAAAAAGCTATCAAAAAATGTCACGTGCCTGAAAATGATACCAATAAAAACGTCAACTCGTCCCACAAAAAACAAGCCATCACATGACTCTGTCGGCCGAAATATGGAAAAAGTTATAGCTCTCAAAATATGGGGATGCAAAAACTAGTCTTTGACAGCTGTCATACACTAAAAGACGCTTTTTTTGCAATCATAATCATATCATAGGCTTGTGCTAGGGTGAGGCTTGTGCTAGGGTGAGGGCTGTGCTAGGGTTAGGGCTGTGCTAGGGTTAGGGCTGTGCTAGGGTTAGGGCTGTGCTAGGGTTAGGGCTGTGCTAGGGTTAGGGCTGTGCTAGGGTTAGGGCTGTGCTAGGGTTAGGGCTGTGCTAGGGTTAGGGCTGTGCTAGGGTTAGGGCTGTGCTAGGGTTAGGGCTGTGCTAGGGTTAGGGCTGTGCTAGGGTTAGGGCTGTGCTAGGGTTAGGGCTGTGCTAGGGTTAGGGCTGTGCTAGGGTTAGGGCTGTGCTAGGGTTAGGGCTGTGCTAGGGTTAGGGCTGTGCTAGGGTTAGGGCTATGCTAGGGTTAGGGCTATGCTAGGGTTAGGGCTATGCTAGGGTTAGGGCTATGCTAGGGTTAGGGCTGTGCTAGGGTTAGGGCTGTGCTAGGGTTAGGGCTGTGCTAGGGTTAGGGTTGGGATTTTGTCAAAAGTAAAGAAAAAAATGATGACAATATGGTGACTATTGTTGAGTGCAAGTGCTCGCTACTTGAGATTGCATCGGGTGCTCGGGTATGCACAGAGTATCGCGGGTGCTCGAGTGACATGTGAGTCTCCGCCCCATATGCTTTGCGGCCAAAAAAACCTCGCGGGGATTGCCTGCCATGCACGAGCGATCCCCGCATGTTTTTTTTTTGGGGTGTCTAACAACCGTGAAACATGCGGGGTGGAGACTCGGGGTGTACACCGGCTATACTTGGTGCATACCTGAGTACCCGATGCAAACTCAAGTACTGAGCACTTACGCTCAAGACTAATGACAACTTATTCAATATGATGACCTAATGTTATCAATTTCTGTGTCGTACCTCTGGGTTCAAAATGTTCACTATACCCCTTGATAAAATCCTTGAGGGGTCTAGCTTCCAAAAATGGAGTCACTTGTGGGGGGTTTCCACTGTTTAGGCACATCAGGGGCTTTCCAAAACGAGACATGGCATCCGCTCTCAATTCCAGCCAATTTTGCGTTCAAAAAGTCGCACAGTGCTCCATCCCTTCTGAACCCTGCCGTGCGCCCAGTGTATTTTCCCCACATATGGGGTATCGGCATACTCAGGAGAAATTTCACAAAAGTTTTTGGGGTCCATTTTCTCATCTTACCGTTATGAAAATAAAAAATTTGGGGCTAAAACATAGTTTTTGTGGAAAAAGTTAGATTTTTTTTTTATTTTCGCAGTTATAAACTTACTTCTGTAGAGCACCTGGGGGATCTGGGTGCTTACCACACATCTAGATAAGTTCCCTGAGGGGTCTAGTTTCCAAAATGGTGCCTCTTGTGGGGCGTTTCCACTGTTTAGGCACATCAGGGGCTCTTCAAACGCAACATGGTGTCCGCTAATTATTCAAGCAAACTTTACATTCAAAAAGTCAAATGGCGCTCCTTCCCTTTCGAACCCTGCCGTGCTCCCAAACAGTGGATTTCTCCCACATATGCGTGCTCATGAGAAATTGCACAACAAATTTTGGGGTCCATTTTTTCCTGTTACCCTTGCAAAAATAAAAAAATTGGCGTCTAAAGTAACATTTTTGTAAAAAAAAAAAAAAAATGTTCATTTTTTTCTTCCACATTCCAAAAATCTCTGTGAAGCACCTGAAGAGTTAATAAACTTCTTGAATGTGGTTTTGAGCACCTTGAGGGGTGCAGTTTTTAGAATGGTGTCACTTTTGGGTATTTTCTCTCATAAAGGCCCCTCAAAGTTGTTTCAAATGTGATGTGGTCCCTAAAAAAATTGTTTTGTAAACTTTGTTTGAAAAATGAGAAATGGTCAACTTTTAACCTTTATAACAAAAAAAAATTGTGGTTCCAAAATTGTGCTGATGTAAAGTAGACATGTGGGAAATGTTATTTATTAACTATTTTGTGTGACGCATCTCTCTGATTTAAGGGCATGAAAATTCAAAGTTTGAAAATTGTGAAATTTTCAAAATGTTCGCCAAATTTCCGATTTTTTCACAAATAAACGCAAGTCATATCAAAGAAATTTTACAACTATCATGAAGTACAATAAGTCACAAAAAACAATCTCAGAATCAGTGGGATTCGTTGAAGCGTTCCAGAGTTAATACGTCATAAAGTGACAGTGGTCAGAATTGTAAAAATTGGCCTGGTCATTAACGTGCAAACCACCATCGAGGGTAAAAGGGTTCAGGGGAACCTGTCAAAGTGAACATGCAGTCTAATCTGTGAGCAACTGGTTACAGAGCAGGAAGAGAAGAGCAGGATGACGTATAGTTTCGAAGGAAAAGATTTAGTATAACGTGTAATTAGTCAATTTACAGTTGAAACCAGAAGTTTACATACACTATATAAAGAGACAAATATGCATGTTTTTCTCAATATCTGACATGAAATCAGAATAAACCTTTTCTGCTTTAGGACAATTAGGATTACCATCATTTTTAATATTAGCCAAATGCCAGAATAATGAGAGAGAGAGAGAGAGAGAGAGAGAGAGAGAGAGAGAGAGAGAGAGAGAGAGAGAGAGAGAGAGAGAGAGAGAGAGAGAGAGAGAGAGAGAGAGAGAGAGAGAGAGAGAGAGAGAGAGAGAGAGACACAGAATGTTTTAAGGCATTTTTATTACTTACTGCAAAGTCAAAAGTTTACATATATTTCATTAGTATTTGGTACTATTGCTCTTAAACTAAATGACTTGGGTCAAAAGTTTGAGATATCCTTCCACAAGCTTCTCACAATAGTTGGTCTGAATTTGGGCTCATTCCTCCTGACAAAACTGGTGTAACTGATCCAGATTTGTAGGTCGCCTTGCTTGCACCTGCCTTTTCAGCTTTGCCCATAAATTTCCAATAGGATTGAGATCAGGGTTTTGTGATGGCCACTCCAAAACATTGACTGTTATCCTTAAGCCACTTTGTTACCATTTTGGTAGTATGCTTTGAGTCATTGTCCATTTGGAAGACCCATTTCCTCCCAAGCTTTAACTTCCTGGCTGATGTCTTGAGATGTTGCTTCAGTATTGCCACATAATCTTCTTTTCTCATGATGCCATCTATTTTGTGAAGTGCACCAGTCCCTCCTGCAGCAAAACAACCCAACAACATGATGCTGCCACCCCAGTGTTTCACAGTTGGGATGGTGTTTTAGGCTTACAAGCTTCTCCCTTTTTCCTCTAAACGAAAGTATGGTCATTATGCCCAAGAAGTTCAATTTTAGTTTAATCAGATCACAGGACATGTCTCCAAAAATTAAAGTCTTTCTTCCTGTGTGCATTTGTAAACATTAATCTGGCTTTTTCAGGTTTCTTTTGGAGTAATGGCTTCTTCCTGGCAGAGTGGCCTTTCAGCCCATGTTGATACAGTACTCATTTCACTGTGGATATTGACACAATCTTACCAGCTTCCACCATCATCTTCACAAGGTCTTTTGCTTTTGTCATTGGGTTGATATGCACATGTCGGACCAAAGCACGTTCACCTCTGGGACACAGAACCCGTCTCCTTCCTGAGCAGTATGATGGCTGGACATTCCCATCTTGTTTGTACTTGCGTATAATAGGTTGTACAGATGAACGAGGCACCTTCAGGTATCTTGAAATTGTACCCAAGGATGAGCCAGACTTGTGCAAGTCCACAATTCTCTTCCTGATATCTTGGCTGATTTCTTTAGACTTTCCCATGATGGTAAAAAAAGAAGCAGTGTGTTTCAGGTGTGCATTAAAATAAATCCACAGGTGTGTCTCTAACTCAGATGTTGCCAAAAAGAAGACTCAGAAGCTTCCAAACACACGACATCATCATATGGGCAGTCCAGAATTGTTTAAAGGCATAGTAATCTTAGTGTATGTAAACTTTTGACTTTGCAGTAAGTAATAAAAAGGCCTTAAAACATTCGCTCTCTCATTATTCTGGCATTTGACAAATTCAAAATTATGGTAATCCTAATTGACCTAAAACGGGAAAGGTTTATTCTGATTTCATGTCAGATATTGAGAAAAACATGCATATGTGTCTTTTTAACTTCTGGTTTCAACTGTATTTCTTGCTCATTCAAAGCTTCAGAGTCCAGGGCTTCTTTGTATAAAGGGACCATACAGATTGCTGTCAGACAGCAAGCAGAACTGCCCACTGGACTCTTAAGTTCAGTATGAGCAGCAGTTAAAATGAAAAATTACAAGTTAAAATGTAAAGCTTGCCACAGAACAGCATATCAATGTTCTCAGCCGTTACTGTATCATCATCTGCTGCCCATAAATCAGACTGCTTGTCCAATGTGACAGGTTCCCTCAACATAAGTTCCTGGAGTTGTGGATCAAGCACAATTACTACACAGACAGATGCTTTTATCTTTGTATGTCTATAGGCCCTTAAGGGTAAATTCTTAGTTTTAAGCTGGAGACTTTGATTTATAGACTTGTAGACATGGGACTCCTGGCTTTAATTGTCCATGTTAATAGGGAACAGCAATTTATATACAAAACTATCAATATAGCTATATTGTACACAATATATAATACACTACTAGACATCTGGAACAAGCAGTAAATACAGTAGTTAATTATTTAAGGGCTCATTCAGCACCACACAGTGAGGTATTGAACATGAATTGTGTAATATGAGTAGAGTATTTGTCTAGAGAAATATGATCTGTGAAGTTCATTCGTGGTCATAGGCAGCGAAAGGGGAGATACAAAATAATAAGGCGCCCTATCTCCTTCTAGACGGGGCAGCAAGGAGACATTTCCAACAGTCTCACAGCTTATAATTATATATGTCTGTCTCCACTATTAATACATGCCAGACTGTCTCACTATTAACCGGGAAACATGCTGACACTTATTTATTACTATGAGACATTAAAGATGTGAGGGAAAAAGCAGCGTGATAAACCTATTCTTGAGTCATGCAGGCATGGACCGGTTTACAACAAGCTAAAAGTTATGCATTCCTACAGCTTTGCCTTATTAATGTAGATATAAAGTGTGCAGTGTCGGTGTGCACAAGGGCAGGGATGGGGGGACGACAAGAAGCTGTACGCACAGCTGGAGGTATATCCTTGTCAGCTATCAACATGTAGAAGCTATCTTTTTTACTTAGATCACACATGTCAAATCTGGCCCGTGGGCCAAATCTGGCCCTCAAGGTGGTTTTATTTGGCTCGCGACACCAGAACCACCACCCCTATGTGGGGCCATTATTCTGTATGAAGGACTATGTGGGCCCATTATTCTATATGGAGGACTATAGGGGGCCCATTATTCTATATGGAGGACCTTGTGGGGCCCATTATTCTGTATCGAGGACCTTGTGGGGCCCATTATTCTGTATGGAGTACCTTGTGGGGCCCATTATTCTGTATGGATGACCTTGTGGGGCCCATTATTCTGTATGGAGTACCTTGTGGGGCCCATTATTCTGTATGGAGGACCTTGTGGGGCTCATTATTCTGTATGGAGGACTATGTGGGGTCCATTATACTATATACTGGTTGGCCCACGACTTTGTCCAAGTTTTTCAATTTGGCCCTCTGTGTGTTTGAGTTTGACATCCCTGACTTAGATCAATGTATGCTTGACAGGATGGTAGTCCACAGATATACGGACAGCCAATGCAACAGCATCTATGTACACGGTCCTAAACTAAATTTTTAAGAATATCAAGTAAATGTAATCAGGTCTTACCCTCCTCAATACATTGGTTCATAATGTTCCAAATAACCCCTAGGGAAATATAAACTGTAGAGTATGGACTGAAATATTGGGACACCCCTCTTAATTCAATTCAGGTTTTTCATTCAGTCCCATTGCTCCAGGTATATAAAATCCAGCCCCTAGCCATGCAGTCTGCCTTTACTAACATTAGTGGAAAAAATGGGACGTTCTAAAGAGCTTACTGATACCAACATGCAGGGATGGACATATTGGTCCAACCTGTGCAGCTGCATAGGGGCCAAGAGAAAACGGGGGCACATTTTTACCTCCAAAGCAGGTGCAATTTTGCATTTGTAAGAGCTCTTGGGCTACAAAGGGCCCATATATTGTTCTTGCACAGGAGCGCTTTTCAATCTGTGTACGCCAGTGCCAACATCGTACTGTAATATGGGGCCACAGTTGTAGTATGAGATACTTTATCAAATGCTTTGCTGAAATCAAGATATACTATATCTACTGCATTACCCTGATCCACCCAGTCAGTGATTCCATCATAGAAGGAAATTAGATTGGTCTGCAAATGCTTGTTTGCTACAAACCCATGCTGGCTCTGGTTAATTACTGTATTCTTATCCAAGTACTTACATACATGCTGATTAATAATTTGTTCAGAGATCTTTCCTGGTATAGAAGTAAGGCTCACTGGCCAATAATATCCTGCAATGTGTCACTTACTGGGCTGCTTGCTGTAGTTTTCATAAAATCCCTGTTTATCAGAAGGAGATTATTACTAGCGGACTAGTAAACCTGTCGCCATGTAGTCCAACGATGGACCCACAACTGATTGGCAGCTTTCTGCCAATGGACAGTGAAAACAGAAAACTGCCAAGAAGTGGTGTGGACGGGGTTATACACTGGTAGATCTGCAGCAGAAAAAACAGCGATTTTATAAAAAAGACAAACACAACACGCAGGCCAGTAAGTAAAACATTGCCAGAATTTGGGTCTCTGCCCCTACATTATGCCGCTCTCAGATGGTGTTGCAAAAACCTGGTGACATATGCTCTTTAACACCTTATCAACATCCGCCGTACATGTACGGCACAAGTTAATAGCGGGTGTATGGCCAGGGCTCACGGGGTCAGACTGACCCATACCCGTCAGATAATGGCTGTGATACACAGCCAGGACCTGCCTCTAACAATCACAGGCAGAGCGGAGCCCGCGAGTGCTAACTATTTAAATGTTGCAGTCGAAATCTGACAGCGGCATCGTCTGTTGAAGACCTCTATACCGATCAATACAGAGCTCCTTTGAAACCCAGCAAAAAATAATCCTTTATACGTCTAAGGAGAAGGAAAAATATTAAAGGTATGGCTCATGACAGAAGAAGAGGAGGAAAAAACGAAAACGCAAGAAAGGAAATTGGCCAGGTTGGAAAGGGGTTAAATATGGGCGGGTACACTTTCTCTAAATTTATTTTTCTAAATTTCTCTCTGGGGACAGAAATTACATTTCAAACAAAACAAAAAAGTAAAAAAATAAATAAATCTGTGCATAAGACTGTAAAAAGCAGGCCAAATATCTGAAGGGAAGTGTGTTAATAATCAAACAAAAATAACTTTTACAAGGATGTTTAACCGAGACGCAAGCTATGAAAATATTTAAGGAGACTCCGTACAAAGCCTCCCCGTGCAGTCATTTTATGTCTGTCTGTTTTCACTCCCTGCAAAGGAAAACACAAAATGCTCCAAAGGGGAAAGGGTTAAAGTTTTTAGAAGCAGCTGCAGCGCTGCTTGTTGTGATAATGCTCAGCATTTAGCAGACCTCTGCAGAGATGAATGCAGAGATGAAGGAGAGTAAATCCGTGCTCGCTGGGCTCTGGGTAGACATTTCCGGTCTCAGTACAATTAAAGGCAAATTAACAGGAAGGAGAGTAAATGACACCGTGTATATTCATAGAGCAGCATCCAGATATGGAGGGCTCTGCACGCAGGGCTCACATGCAAACACACTATTTGGCTACCTTGTCATTTGACTAATGTCCCAAATAATACAGAGCGTTCAGTGATTGCTTTACATATGCACCAAAAATACTGCATTAGTTTACACAAATCCCACCAAGGTCAAATTTTTTTTTCCAGAGAATCAGCATCAGAAATCTGCGGTAAATGCCATTTCTACCACGTCTCACCTTACATTAAGGTTTGTGAATTGCTTTTGAAAATGTAAAAAAATTACGAGAAAATTCATTCTAACTATGAAACCGTAAATCAGATCTCATTTATGTTACATATTTGTCAGATTTTACTGCAGATTTGGGGCTATATTTATATTTATTTTTTTTGCTTATTTGGGGTTAAAACAGATTTTTTTGCATTTGGGTGTCATTAAAAAAATTACACTTTTTTAGCTTTTACAGGATATTTGTTTCCCTGCACATTCAACTTTGACGGTGGTTTGTGGCCATAAATCAGCTGAGAAGAGCTCAAATCAAGACCGATAAAAGTCCCAATCTCTCCAGTCAGTCGAGCTCTATGACGGATGGTCAGTTAAAGAGGTTGTCCACTACTTTTCCATTGATGGCCTCTCCTTAGGATATGTCATCACTGTCTGATCGACTGGGGTCCGACACCCAGCACCCCTGCCAATCAGCTGTTACTCGTGCTGGTGGCGGCCGCAGGCCGGAAGTACTTACTTGCCGAGCTTGGCCATCTACTTTTAGTGGCTGCCGCAGGATAGTACACATCTGCCTCCTATTCAAATCAATAGGAGGGGTGGATGTGTCGTATCCTGCGGCAGCCACTACAAGTAGATGGCCAAGCTCGGCAAGTAAGTACTTCCGGCCTGCGCCTGCCACCGGCACCAATGACAGCTGATTGGCGGGGCTGCCGGAACCCGGCCGATCAGACATTCTAAAAGTAGTGGCCAACTTCTTTAATCCCATGTTGAGGATTTGGTGGACATCCCACAATTTTCTAAAGCATTTCTGCACCCATTATGTAAATTACGGTAGGTCACTTGTGGGTTTTTTTAGTACGTTTTTTCACATGCGTTTTTCATGGAGTTTTTGATGCAGCAGTTTTTGTCTCTTTTGGGTATGTCATAGTTTAAATAAAGCTGCTTTGTTTTTGATACATCCTGAACTATGGGCAGCATGAATCAGAGCCTGGATGACAGACTGCAAAAACACAACATATATTATCCATAGTGTAAAGAGCCAACAGGTGACTAAGGTGTGACCTGCCCGATGACATCCCTGCCCGGCTTCTCCCCTCCCCACTACAGCTGATCGACAGGTCTCTTCCTTCGTACACACACATGGGAGAGACTTGTCAAACAACAGGAGTGAAGCGGGACAGAGAGAAGTAGGCCAGGGTCCACACCGTACTAGTCAGGTCTCTCCCTATAGTCTCTGGATGACTTTTCAAAACTAGGTTTTCTCTGAAATGCTGCAATCGCGCCAGGATCTGATTCATGCTGCCCGTGGTTCCAGCAGCATGAATTCAATAACACAACATTTTTAATTAAACCCAATCACAAAAATTATTTTTAGTCCCAAATACATGCATTTAAAGTAAAACAAAACTCAAAAAAATGTAGAAAACCCCTATAATGGCATTTTTACACAATATTGAATTACTATAGATTTTCAGTCAGCATTTTTGATAACAATTTTCACAGCAGAAATCACTAGCAGCAAAGGGCATGAGATATTAAAAAATTCACATCTACACCTTTTAGGTACCCTCTGCATTAAAATCGACCTGCAGCATGTATTTTTATGGATTTTGCTGTAGTAGAAAATATTCGCTGCTGATTTTTCAGTGGAAGTTACACGGGACAAGATTCTGATATGGGAGATTAGGTAGGACAGAGACAGATGGGAAAATCAAGCAAGAGAGTGACACAAGATCCAGAGGGAGTCGATACAATATTTTTTAAAGTGTTGTAGAATTTTTCTTTTCTTTGTAGCTAGCAGACGCACAGCCAAATCCACAAAAGCTTGTGCCATGTTTTTACTTTCCCCATTGACCGCGATGGGAAATATCGGCAGCAAGTCAGTAACAAGTCCGCTTCAGAAATCAACATGTCGGGAATTTAAAATCTGCACATTACACCCTAAAAATTGAAGTGTGAATGAGGCCTGAGGCCATAGTCAACAACTCTGTGCAAATGGGTTAAGAGTGGGAAGACAAGGGGCTAATGTGTGCTGAAAGCAGGGAAATCTGGGAGGCGCGGGTTAGCCTGCCTATGATCAGGCTGACAGAAGATTTGGGGGTTTGCTCATACATGTTGACATCTATGGATCTTCTAGTTTCACGAGGACTCGATTTGTCCCAGCACTTTGCCATCAGCTATCTTTAGTTGGTTGCTTTGGAGTGCAGAATATCCCTATCTTGCAGTACTCAGAAGAATCTGGGAGCCGGGCTTAGAATATCACTGGTAACAAATGCTCTCCAGAGTTTCCACATACATTACCATGGTCGGAGGTGCCTCCAAGTCTACAGCTTTGTGCCTTTTCTCCTACACAAGTAATGTGAAGGCTTTTCCCCAGGCAGAAAATATGTATTTTGTCAATACAAAACAACAGGTTAAAATGCACAATTTATCATATTTTTCCTTTAAACAGGCAAGCATAAGGTTTACCTGTTTCCTTAAATCCTGAGCCGATCTAAGATGACTGTGGTGGTTGTTAGCAGCGAGCCCTTTGGCATGTGAGCCCGTGTTAGAAGCAGGTTGGTGAATAGCAGCGGCAGACTCTCTCCGGCTCTTGGCTTTGTGATACCTGTTCTTTTCTTTCCCTGGTGTGGCCTCTTTGCTTTTGTGTCTATGAGAAGTTTCTTTGTCCTTTGATGATTTGCAAGACCCGTTAAAAACTGCAAAGTAAGAACAATGGGAAAAGGGGTTAAAACATAGAAAACTAGGATCTTTTCTTGAGAACTGCAAGACAGTTACTGTAACGCAGCAATATTGTTTTCCATAGACTTCTATGAGGCCCTAATGTACCTCCACATGTCCAATATTTCAGAAGGAGGCATCTGGGTACAATATGTGTAGGTGACGTAGGTATACAGCCATTCCCTCCATGAAGTGTTTCCCAAACTCTAATCGTCATGCGTCCCGCCCGTCCCCCCCCCCATCCCTATATCACCACATTTCCAAGTGATGGCATTATTATCAAGGCACCAGAAGTTGCCACAGGCTCTCATCTGTGTAAAACTAAAATCCTGGAAACATGACCTGTTGGGGGGCCGTGAGGACTGGACTTTGGGAAACCCTGCCATAATACATCAATGTATGGAGACGCAGAGACTGTGTGCCTCTGGCCAAGCTCCACGCGCCCCGCTCTGCATCAGGCCCTAAAGACATTTCCATATTTAAAAGGGAAATTCTACTCAAATATTTGCATCACAAAGATAAAAGGCAGTGGGTGAGAACATGGCACCTTATTCAGAAATACTATTTAGGGCGGAAAAAGGACTTTTTAGAACAGTATCCATATCTATCACATTATAGTGTTAGATTATCTTTTAAAGTCCAGAGCCAGGGGACTGAATATTTAAAAAATAAACTCCGTCATATTCGCCTACTGGCGCCCCCCTGAATCCAGCACACAGCAAAGACGGGAAGCTTTGATGTCACCGTTCCAGCAGCCATTGGACCACTGTGGCCTGTGATTGGCGGCAGCAGTAAGGTGAGCTGTCTGGCAGCTGGTGGAAAGGTGACATCACTGCTTCCTGTCTCTGAGGAGACCTGGACCGTCCGGTGGTGGATCCAGATGGTGCCTGTAGGTGAGTATGACTGAGTTTGTTATTTTTTACATATACAGTCCCCTGAGCAAAATGTTATTTTGCCTAGAAAACTCCTTTAAGGAAGATCTATTTCCAAATACTTCCCAGCAAGGACGATGAAGTTTTATTAAAATCACTATTGCACATTGAATAGCAGATCACAAGTCAGTGGCGCGTATAGAAACGTCTTCATAATTACTTGGCACAAACAATGCACAGGCTGAAACAAAAAGACAATTCTTTTTCTTATACATTATTAACTATATTTTCTGCAGTACACCTTGTTCCCTTTATATGTTTAACGGTTTCTTGAGCAAAAACTGAACACAGCACTTAAAACCCCATACACATGAAAGAAAGTCAGCCAAACCCATCAGTATCAACAAGATCGGACAACGGTTTAATGTGTATGAAGATTTCCTGACTATCTGTTGGGGAACATAAAGATTGGGTGGTTGGAATTCAATCGTGTATTTTGTTTGGCAGGGAGGCAAGTCGCTGCCAGATGATTCTGGCAGTGGATCTTTCGTAGAGAACACAGGAATGGCGATAACATTCTCATATATGGGGGAGTTGGGAGAGATAGTCAGTCGACCGCTATCCGCTATCTAATGTGTATAGCCAGCTTTACGGATGAGATTTTCTGCATGTTTTTAAAGACAGGTATGTAAAAATCCTGTAGATAACACAGGGTTAATTTCCTGATCGTCTCTTCCATTATGGAAGGTGAATAACTTAAAAACAGGGCTTAGCCAGTGTCTGTAATAGAACAGAAATATTGTAACATTACAGACAGTGCAAAGGGGGGAAGCACAGGACAGTGAGGAGGTCGGGGAGGGAGGGGGTTGAAGATGTGTCCGTTTCTCAGTTTTAATTGTAGTATGACACAAAATGTTTTTTGGGTTTTGTGGTTAAGAGTCTTATACAATTAGGTTAGCGAGAACAGGGCAGTAAGAGAAACATCCAGTGGCCTGAAGTTGGTGTGGGGAGGGTTAAGGGGAGAGCTACTGGCAAAAATAAAGGGATAGAACAAAATCCACCTTCATTAAAGATTTATGATGAAAACCTCTTGTTATATTGAGATCTAGAGTACCACAATAACTACCATAATATTAGTACAGTAGCATGTAAAAGTTTGGGCACTCCTGGTCAATATACTGTTCCATTTTCCATTGATGGTTGGACCATACAATACAAGCAATTGCTACCATCCACCTTTCGTGTCCCCCTATTTCCTCATAGATTGTAAGCAGGGCCCTCTCTCCTCCTGGTATCTGTTGATTTATGTGATTATTGTTATTCTGTAATGTCTTTTATTGTCTGTACAAGTCCCCTCTAAAATGTAAAGTGCTGCGAAATATGTTGGCGCCATAGAAATAAAAAAAAATATTTTATCATTTTACTTTTTGTAATTTTCAAAATGTAAAAAAATGTCAATTTTTTTTGCCTAAAATATGAAAGGAAATGTGTCATCTTTAACTTTAGGCGATTTAGAGGTCATTTCATCTTCAGCTAGCTTAACTGTTCACAATAACAGTAATTTTGACCAGGGGTGCCCAAACTTTTACATGCCACTGCATATTAATAAAAGAGCATACAAGGAATTCACACTGCCATTAGATTACTACACACAATAGACAAATACGGTAGGTTATGAGATTTTAGGATGGTATTATAAATCAAACTAAGCCCACATATAAGCAGTGTATATACAGTCATGCAAAACACGAAATACACCCTCTTTGAACTCTGCAGTTATACTAATCAAGACATAAATAGACAGTAGTTTGTAGAATACCAAAAAATTAAGGAAAAACAACCTCAGATGAACACCACCACATGATAAATAATGGCACGGTGTAATTTAACACAAACTAGTCCAAAATGCCAAAGCAGTGTGTGAAAAATTAAGTACACCCCATGAATCAATAACCACCTTTAGCAGCAATGAAATACCGTAATCATCTCAGTTACAGTCTCTCAACATACTAGCGTAATTTTGGCCCACTCCTCTTTATAGTGGTGCATAAGTACATTGAAGCTCGTGGACATTCATTTATGCACAGCATTTCTACTGGTTCAGATCTGGACTTAAGACTACTCTTTTTCAGCCATTTGGATGCAGATTTTCCGATCTGACTGGGATCATTGTATGACCCAGTTTGGGCCAAGCTTTAGCTTTTGGATAGATGGCCTCACATTTGACTCTAGAACACTTTGGTCTACAGGATTTCATGGTTGGCTCAATGACTGCAACGTGTACAGGACTTGTGGCTGCAAAGAAAGCCCAAATTATCAACCCTCCACCACCATGACTGACAGTTGGTGTAAGGGCGTTTGTGAGGATATGCTGCATTTGTTTTTTGCCCAGCTGTGAGGCAGGGTGTTATGGACACACATCTACTCTTTGGCCTTGTCTAAGGCTTGGCCTACACGGCAACTGTGGCTGTCACACCAGTCGTGCAAATTAAGTTCTTTCAATGCTATAGAAGCAAGTCACAAAAAACCCTACCAAATCAGATTTTTTAAGAATGGCTTGTGTCGAAATGTGAAAGGACATTATTCCAGAAGTCTTGTGGTTCGGTCAGATGCAACTTTTGCAAACTTTAAAAAAAAAAAAAATTATCACTAAAGAAAGATTGCCTTCTCCTAGCAAACATTCAAAACAAGCTATACTTGTCCAGTCTTTTTCTAATTGTACTGGCATGAACTTTATCGCTTAACGTGCCAACCAAGGCCTTTGGAGTCTGAGCTGTAGGTCTTGAATTTCTTGCAATTTTTATAATCTTTGCATAGTCTGACCTTGGGGTGAAAATTAACTACATTGAATGTTTTTCACTTGTGAATATCTTTCTCCGTGTAGAATTAACTCCATTGTTTGGACATGGAGTTATAACCCTTCCTAGACGGAGAATCACTGCTCTCAGCTCATTGCTGATGTCTTTCCTCTTAGGCATTGTGTTGACACACGCCTGAATGCATCAAACTCACAAAACTTCTATAAAAGCAGAAGTGGACACACCTGCAGCTGAATCAAGGGCTTGTGATTAGTAGCTGTGACGTCATCTAATGTGAATAGTGGATCCTGTGTTACCAGGCTGTGTATAGAGGTGACACATGCTATTGTAATCCTGCCTGTGAGGACAATGAGACTTATGAAAGTTTTTCCTGAAAGGACAGGAAGCCGGAGTCCAAAATAACACTAGTGGCAAGTGTGAAAATTGCAAGATACAATACAGATCATGATATGGGAGAAAAAAATAACAAAAAAAATAATTTAAAAAAAAGTACACTTAAAGGGATATTCCAATCTCCAAGATCCTATAACAATGTAGTAGGTGTAATAATAATAATATTAGCAAATACTTCCAACTAAAAATGTAGAGGAAGCTGGACAACCTAAGATTAAGTTATCCAGTCATGTAGCCATCAGGCATCTGCTTTGTGTTTGGGGGGCCCAATACGAAGGCAGACGGAGTAAACCTGCCTATTAGCAGGATAACAAGGGGCATTGTGGTCTTAAAAACTTACAGAAGTTCAAGCATATTTGAAACTGATCATACACAATAAATTAAAATGTCAACACTAAAGAAGATGTGACATCCAGAGGCCACGTCAATATCTGCAGCCGGCGGATTGTAGCCCTGGGTTAACCGCCGACTACCTGCCAGCATCCACGGCTCTTTTTCCGATTAGCCAGCCTGGCACATATGCATCACGTAGTGACGTCACTTCAGGACAGCTAATCAAAAGAAGCAGAGTATGCAGTCAGGAAAGAGGCAGTTTGCAGCGCCACAGTTTGGCGGTCTAGATTATTACAATCATTTATGTGGCCACTCAACCGGGTCCTGTCCATCGATTTGCACCATCTCTATCTAATAGCCACCAATTTTGGCAAACAATGTAATAAGAAAGAGGGGCCTCTTGACTTTCTTGAAAAGAAAGATGTAGCATGTTTCAAGTCTGACAGATTAAAAGTTTTTTAAATCTCAATATACCTATATTTTTATCATGGCTTTTCACATGACACCGCCCAAAATAATGTACATACTTCTAAGACGTTATATAGAGCAGCTCTACTCCCACCCCGACTATCAAGTTAAGTGGGAAAGTGACATGGGGAGAGCTCAAGTGAGGTCATAGCGAAACAAGGAATGAAGCCTTCAGCACAATTTAGACAGGCAGGAGATCAGCTGAACAGCATGCAGCCAACGAGCGGAGTCATTTCAAGACACTAATGAGATTTTATACATAGAGCCTGTGCCAAAGCAGAGCCAGAAGGAAAAAAAATCTGGATATGGAGATCGCAAGTGATGCACATACAGCTGTACAAATACATCTCCATCACTGTCATAAAGCCATCATTACGTCACATAATTAGTTCAGGGACTCAGGGGGATAAAAGACAAGATGAACATAAAACTACCCCAGACATCTCTGCGGAGAATGAAGCACAGCTGGCAGTAAGCTGCCTAGCACAGGCAGGCACTCAGAATCAATGCCTGTTCTCTGCCATTTTGTAGCACAGACTAATGGCCGTATGCCCAATTTAGTGACATTGTGTACAAATATTTGCCCAGCATCTGAAAGGTTTTGTTTCCCATGAATGTTTTATATTGTGTACATTATGATGCTTTTGCATTTACAATTACATAAGTATATGATCAGCAATACTTAGCATTCAGTAAAGGATGGCAGAGGAACTAGTATGAGAAAACACAGTCCGCTCCTCTAGCCATCCAGCAGGAGTAGTTACAAAGAAATGAGAATAATACAGGGTAAGTGGTAAGCACAGATGGCATTTTTTTGTTATGTTAGGGAAAAAAAATTAAAGGTTACATGCCAATTATCCAATCCCATATATATCCACTGCCAGGTTTTTGTCATGTAAAAAAAATCATACCAAGAAGAATAATTTCAGAACTTTTTCCACCTTTAATGTCACCCATAATCTGTACAATTGTATTTAAAAAAAAAAAAATCAGGAGGACAAACATAAATTATTAAAATAATGTGGTTGCCTAAATATGCACATCCTTAAAATAATACTTTGTTGAAGTACCTTTTGGATTTATAACAGCATTCAGCCTTTTCGGGTAGGAGTCTATCAGCATGGCACATCTAGAATTGTCAATCTTTGCCCGCTCTTCCTTGCAATAGCGCTCCAAATCTGTCAGATTGCGAGGGCATCTCCAGTGTGCAAAGTCGTCTTCAGGTCAACCTTCAGATTTTCAATTGGATTCAGGTCTGGGCTCCACCTGGACCATTCCAAAACTTTGATCTTCTGACAAAACCATTCTTTTCTTGATTTGGTGGTATGCTTAGGATTATAGTTGTGCTAAAAAGGTGAAATTCCTCTTCGGGTTTTTTTTTTCTTTTTTCGCAAAGGCCTGAATGTTTTGATATAAAACTGACTGATATTTGGAACTATGCAGAATTCCTTCATCTTGACTAAAGATCCAGATTCATGTGCTAAAAAAACAGCCCAAAATCATAATGCTGTCTCCATCATGCTTTACTGTAGGTATGACTTTCTTATGGTGATGTATCTTTGATGTAAAACCAACACGGCACCTTTTGGAATTATGGACCAAAAAGTTCAACCTTGATCACTTCAGACCATAAGTTTTCCCACATGCTTGTGGCAGACTTGATATAGACTTTGGCAAAAAATAGAAGAAAAAGCTACCGTCTTGCCATCCTACCCCAGAGGTCAGACATAAGAAGAATGGTTGCCACAACTAGTGCTAACCATAAATTCCTGCAGCTTCTTTAATGTTGCTGTAAGCCTGCTGGACTAGTTTTCCTCCGGTCTGTTCATCAATCTTTGAGGGACATCCAGTTCTAGGTTATGTCACTGTTGTGCCAAATTTAAGCCACTTCTTCATGACAGCTATGTGCTGACTACTATTTAAGATTAGTTTAAATGCGATTGGCTAATTCTGAACACAACCACATTACAAATTACAAGAGGGTGTTCACACTAATGGAACATTTTTTTTAGTTCTTTATTTTTCTTTATCCACCAGAAAGATTCCAGTTTATGTTTCAATGGATTTGTACAAATTATGGGTGATATTAAAGATGGAAAAAGTTTTAAAATAATTTTTATATTCATTGTATATCCATGTACATACATACGCACATTAAGTTAATGCGTACAGTTAATAATATGGTGGGGACGAGATTCTGTCAATTACTATATCACATCCATATTTACTGCAAATTTTGTGAAAAAGCAAGTTGGTAGACCTCAGCATTGTGTGTACAAGGCCAGAGTCTAGAGGAAGTCCTCCTGTGTCTGACGAGCCAGCAGGAAGGAGCTCTAGACATAGAAACAGTTTCACAGACACAGACCGCTCTGCGTAAACCTTACCATAATAAATAAATTGAGTCACATTCTCACAAAACAGTAACAGCGTATCTCACAGCAGGCTCTCTAATCCACCTTCATCGGCAAGTTGGACATTTTTTATTGCTATTTATTCATTTTAACAGTGTATCATGGCACACATTGTTCTATTCAGTGGTCACGGACAAGTGTTCAAATATGGTCAGTGTATATGGAGAAAACAATTTGTGAATGTTATGCAGCAATAACCTCCGAGGGGTAGAACGGTAAAGTAATATATGATCTATGACTAGAGTAACAATGAATAAGGCGGTCTAACAGCTTTTCCTTTTCACATAAAGAGGAACGTTCACCAGTTTGAGCCTGGTAAACTGGCCAAATCATGGAATAGTGGCTGCAGTGTTGAGTAAAACGAAATTTTAATTTTTACATTTTCCTCTCCATAGCAGACATATTAGCTTGGCTTGTAAAGTTCAGGTTATAATTTACGTGAAGTTCAACTGGGTTTTACCAGAGATTTGGCTCTGTAGGCGTGTACTTCTTCCCCTGCAAGTGGTTGACCAATCATAAGCAGGCAGTGTCATTCAGAGAAGAAAAGAACACACCCCCCTGTCCTCATTGATCTCTGCAACTACTGTGCAGATATACAGCAAAGCTGAGTTATGTATCACTACACACACTTCCAGATCCCATCTCACAGAAGTCAGTGTGGGGGTGGGTCAGAGCTGACAGCACTGTGAGTGGAGATCTGTCAAACTAGTCAAAACGTCAAAGGTCCTCTTTATCAGCGACTGGCGGCTAACAAAGACTGAAATGGAGGCGGAAAGAGAAATCAGAAACACTGTCTCTGTGCTTGGTTGGATTTAAAAGTGATATGTAGTGAAGTAGGGTAAAAAATGAAGCTAAAAAGTGTGGAATCAGTTATCAGTGAGTAAGAGCATCAAAGTCCTGGAGCAGAAAGTGCAGATTAACTCAATGTGCAACATCATAGTCTCAAAGATGCAGCTGAAATGCCCAAACCCATTATTCCAAAGACAATATTTCCATAAACATTACATTTCATGTTATCACCACTCAGGAAATCTTACAGTTGATCTGTCACTACAAAGAAAAAAATGCCCATATAATTTCAGCAGTGTGTCCGGTTCATTAAACACCACTGACAGCGCTTCCTGTAAGGTTTCTAGACTTCCTCTATCGTTTAAAAAAGGGTTTATTCCCAGGAAATATGTAAATAATGTTAATGGTGTGGTTCAGCAAGCCTGTGGTTCATCAATATGCAGTTTCATCTCCTTCCTCCAGAACTGTGACTGATCGCCAAAGACCATCCTGATGTCTGGGCAGATTTACCATAGATGTAATGTACATATACACAGTTACCCTTGCTGAACTAGGTTCTTGCTGCAGATGTGTTGGACACTTATGACACACTGAAGGTGCTGCAGGAAGGCAGTCCCTTTCTTACTGTAGCGCTAAGGAGTGTGCAGCATCTACTGAGCATGTGCAAGATGGCAGGAGCAAGGAGGATGGCAGTGAGGAGCTTGTCAATTAAAAGGATATCAGGTTTTTATACCTTACACTAATGCCATCATTGTGAAGATGCCGAAAAGCTAATTAAATCAGTATCTTTATTTTAGAAATCTGGGTTTAGGTTTCAAAGAAATTTATTGTTAGATTGTTGGGAAAATGAGCCACAAGCGCAGTGGTCGGGCACTGCACTTACAGCTCTACTGCCTCTTTTCCCTATTACCCATTCACTGCTCATCTTCTGTCAATCATTGACAGGTCACTCTTTTAGAGATCTGCCTCTCCCGCATGGGATCTAGTGCAAGCACCTATCCACATAATTAGCAGGACAAGCCAGACACTAACAGTCTGCTTAACTAGGACGACCGGCACGGGAACAAGCAGCAGGAGTGAAGAAGACAGTCAGTGCCTGGCGCGATATTGTGTCAGACACTGATAGTCTTCTTTATCAGGACCTTATTATGGATGCACCGCCCCAGGGAATGATGGCGCTTACACTGGATCTCTGACAGGGAAGGAAGGTTACTAAAAATAAGAGAGTGACCTGTCAATCAAACAGGACACAGGCGGGGCATTGGGAAGAGAGGCAGGAGAACTGTAAGTGCATTGCCCACTCACTTCACTTGGGGCTCATTTGCATAACAATTCAACATTAAATTTCTCTAAAATGTAAATCCAGATTTCTAAATTAAAAGTATGGATGTATCCAGCATTACTATGCTTTTACATATAAGGCATTCGTTTGATTATAAAAACCTGATGAGTGATTCCCTTTAAACTAAGTGGGAGGAGCTGGTTTACAGCCTGAATACATGTGTGGTCCATCGCACATCTCGTAAAATGCTGAGTGCTCTGAAAGAATTAAAGTAATTCTAGAAGAGATTTAAAAAGGAATCAGAGCTACATGATCTATTCCATGATGTATGCAGATCATAGTGTGGCAGAACCTCTTAAGAGAATTTGTCACAAGGTATTTGCTACCCCATCTCAAAGAATCATAATGTAGAGACAGAGATCCTAATTCCAGTGATGTGTCACTTACTGGGCTTAGAAGTGTAGTTTTGATAAAATCACAGTTTTATCAGCAGGGGCTTATCACCAGAAGACTAGTTAAACCAGTTGCCATTTAGTCCTTCATATTCATGGGCTCTGTATAACCATGCCAACACCACTGATTAACAGTTTTATATGTACATTGTGCATAGGCAGAAAGCTGTCAATCAGTGATGTGGGCAGGGATATACAGGGCTCAGCATTCAGAGAACTGGTAAATCTGCACCAGATAAAACATTGATTTTATCAAAACTGCAGAAAGCAGCTCAGTAAGTCAAGCATCACTGGAATCAGGGTCTCTGCCGTTACATCATGTAGCTCTCAAATGGAGTAGCAGAAACTTGGTTAGAGATTCCCTTTAATCTCACCCCACATTTGATGGCAAAAACGTCACCGCGGACCTTCTATATATAGAGTATTATTAGAGACTAAATATTTTCATGTTACTATTTAGTCATTACAGCTGATAACTACAGATATAAATGATAATCGTCATATTTACATCTGTTGTGTCCTTTGGCAATGGCAGATCCCTTCATTCTGACTGTTAAACCACAAAAGCCTATCAAACAGATGCAGACAGCCAACAGGCACGCCACCACCAACTCCAGCTAATCTCACAAGAACTTAACCGTGAAGTCACTAACACATGTTCCTTCATCCACAATTTTTACATGGGTAGGGGACAATTGTCTAAGGTCAATATTGCTGGGCCTGAGTGACAAAACTGCATCTACACAGCACATTGTGTTTTACAGTGACCCTGGAAACACTAACCAATATCTAATAGTGATAAGTACAATGTATTGGTCCTCCCAATTCTCACAAGTAGATACGTTTTATGTTACCTTCTTTTCATTCTGCCCTTATGATCATTTGCAGCTAGTGTTTCACCTCTCCTCCTGGGATACATTGCAGTTTATCAGCTGGTTTGCTTCTATTTTTTTACGTATATTCATTTGCAATTTGAATTGTTTTGTATATACAGCTCAATTAATTAGATTTTTTTTGTATATCCCATCATTGCAGTTTTATCTCAAAGCGTGCAGGATACTGCATCAAGGAGGACCTATATATAATACATACATATACACACATACATATACATACACACATATACATTATACACACATACACTTTGTACCCTTACCCCTTCATCTTTAGAAGTGGACCATTACTTGCACTAAGGCTAGGAACCATAGTGAGAGACCCAACTAGTCTGCCCTTCCTATGTACATACAGTGCCTACAAGTAGTATTCAACCCCCTGCAGATTTAGCTGGTTTGATAAGATGCAAATAAGTTAGAGCCTTCAAACTGCAAACGAGAGTAGGTTTTATGAACAGAAGCATAAATCTTACAAACCAAAAAGTTATGTTGCTCAGTTGAATTTTATTAAATTTTAATCATAAAAGTGTGGGTCAATTATTATACAACCCCTATGTGTAATATTTTGTGGAATAACCCTTGTTTGCAATTACAGCTAATAATCGTCTTTTATAAGACCTGATCAGGCCGGCACAGGTCTGTGGAGTTATCTTGGCCCACTCCTCCATGCAGATCTTCTCCAAGTTATCTAGGTTCTTTGTGCGTCTCATGTGGACTTTATTCTTGAGCTCCTTCCACAAGTTTTCAATTGGGTTAAGGTCAGGAGACTGACTAGGCCACTCCAACACCTTGACTTTTTCCCTCTTGAACCAGGCCTTGGTTTTCTTGGCTGTGTGTTTTGGGTCGTTGTCTTGTTGGAAGATGAAATTACGACCCATCTTAAGATCCTTGATGGAGGAGCGGAGGTTCTTGGCCAAAATCTCCAGGTAGGCCGTGCTATCCATCTTCCCATGGATGCGGACCAGATGGCCAGGCCCCTTGGCAGAGAAACAGCTCCACAGCATGATGCTGCCACCACCATGCTTGACTGTAGGGATGGTATTCTTGGGGTCGTATGCAGTGCCATCCAGTCTCCAAACGTCACGTGTGTGGTTGGCACCAAAGATCTCAATCTTGGTCTCATCAGACCATAGAACCTTGAACCAGTCTGTCTCAGAGTCCTCCAAGTGATCATGAGCAAACTGTAGACGAGTCTTGACATGACGCTTTGAAAGTAAAGGTACCTTACGGGCTCGTCTGGAACGGAGACCATTGCGGTGGAGTACGTTACTTATGGTATTGACTGAAACCAATGTCCCCACTGCCATGAGATCTTCCCGGAGCTCCTTCCTTGTTGTCCTTGGGTTAGCCTTGACTCTTCGGACAAGCCTAGCCTCGGCACGGGAGGACACTTTCAAAGGCTGTCCTGGCCGTGGAAGGCTAACAGTAGTTCCATAAGCCTTCCACTTACGGATGATGCTCCCAACAGTGGAGACAGGTAGGCCCAACTCCTTGGAAAGGGTTTTGTACCCCTTGCCAGCCTTGTGACCCTCCACGATCTTGTCTCTGATGGCCTTGGAATGCTCCTTTGTCTTTCCCATGTTGACCATGTCTGAGTGCTGTTCACAAGTTTGGGGAGGGTCTTAAATAGTCAAGAAAAGGCTGGCAAAAGAGATCTTTAATCCACACATGTGAAGCTCATTAGTCTTGGTGCCTGAACTACTTCTTAATACTTTAGGGGGACCAAACAGAATTCTTGTGGTTTGAGGGGTTGAATAATAAATGACACTCTGAATTAACTTTTAACATTTAAAAAAAAAAAACAAAAAAAAACAACAATATTTGCTGCAGTGCATTTCCCACTTCCAGGCTGATCTACAGTACAAATGTCACAATGCCAAGTTAATTCCGCATGTGTCAACCAGCTAAATCTGCAGGGGGTTGAATACTACTTGTAGGCACTGTACATAGGAAGACCTGCCAATCAACTGTGTCGGGGCGGTGCAAAGTGGGCCATTCGGATTAGTCAGGTCTCTCCCTATTGTCCCCTTTTAATGTCAGAACCAGGAGAAGATCACGTTTTTTCTGCACAACAGCAGAGAAGCAATACTACTATGGGAGAAGACCTCCATAATGAGACATGTGATATAACAGATAATAGTCTACACATACATGCCACGTCTCAAGGTCCGTCCTGAAGAAGTGAATGGGAGATGTTCTAATGCATTGCAGTATTACAAGAATTCATCCAGCAATAAATGTACACCGAGCATCACTAACGTATAACACGATAAACGTCTGCTTGAAATGCTACTAACCATGTCCATTGGTGACATGCTTCTGCGTTTTGCCTTTCCGAGGCGTAGAGTGGCATGAGGATGAAGTGTTAGTGGTGGTCATTTTTATGTCTTCAAATTCTACATCATCATCCTCAACATCTTCTTCATCTTGAGAGCTTCCAAAGTACGCCATGCTACTTGGTAACGCAGGAGAACCTAAGTATGAGACAAAGCAAATCAGCGCACATCCAGTGACATGACACCATAAACATCTACACAATAAGGATATCCCAGCTAACTACAATGAACGTAGTATGACCATTGATTAGCAACGGATACTTTTTAGGCTGATATTACAACAGGATTTTGAAGCCTCCCTGCAATTTCCTGTGTCTAGGAAATGGGTTTTACCCACTCCAAGAGCCCATTCATAGTTAAAAAAATAAATAAAATCATCATCTTAAAGATAGAAGGAATATCAAGAGACTGATGGAGACAAGATAAAGATGCCATATAAAAAAAAAAATCATTAGCTTCTGTAGCTCTGGCATTATTGACACGATGCCAACTACATTGCACAGCATAAGCAGCTACATTTCAAAGGAGGGAATCCATGTAAAAGCAGGGCTAAAGGGATTATCATCACTCTTGATGGATGGTTGGTAAGGAAGATAACAGATCTGTAATTGCCATTGAATGAGCACACATACGCCTGTTAGTAAGAAGAACAAACGCGATTCATATCCCTGTTGACCCTGCTGCACCAAGCTATACTGTGCTATGGACTAGTCACATGGGCATGCCGAATACCCTACTCTAATGCATGCCATGCATAACAACTTATACTAGGTTAAGTCAATGTTGACTACGGCATTGGATCTTTTTTTTTTTTATTGTGGCAAGTTTAAAAAAAAAAAAATTGGAATCTGATTGCCATAAATAGCATTGACACATTGAGGCATATTAATCCGTATTGTGCAATCTTTAGACCGCAAACTTAGGGGCTATTCTCATCTTCATAAATGGATACAGTCGGATGGTGCTATTAAAAACAAGCTCTTTTGTAATTTACAGATTTTTACAGTTTTCAGCCGTTCTTGAGTAATTAAAGGGAATCTGTCATCAGGTTTTTGCTACCCCATCTGAAAACAGCTTAATATAGGGGCAGAAACCCATATACCAGCTTTGTATCACTTACTGGGCTGCTTGTTGCAGCTTTGATAAAATCACTATTTTATCATCTGCTGCACATCTACCAGTTCTCTGAATATAAGTTCTACATAACCCGGGGCACCACTGATTGGCAGCCTCCTGTGCAGTGTACACATCAAGCTGCCAATCAGTGGTGGGGGGCTGGATATTCAGAGCTCAAGAATATGCGTGACTACCTGGCAGAAGGGTTACTAGTCCTCTAGTGATAATCTTCTGCTGATAAAAATGTGATTTTATCAAAAAGTACAGAAAGTAGCCCAGTAAGTGAAACATCACTGGAATCCGGGTCTCCGTCTCTACATTTTACTGATCTTAGATTAGGTGTCAAAAACCTAGTAAAGGAAGTGAGAGTGAACCGGCTGCTGATTGGCTGCAGGGCCCATGTGACAATGTCATGTGAGCCCTGGGAGAGTAGACGCCGTTATCGCTGAAACAGCGCCCGACCCGGAGGGGAGTACAGCTGATATATTATTTTACATTGATTGAAAAGGGGTTGTCTTGACTAGTGGACAACCCCTTTAAGACTAAGGTACAAAACACCAGTTTTAATGAATCAGCTCCTACGCGTGTTGTGTGTGAAGGTTTTTACTTTTTTGACGCAACCAATAATGATTAAATTGCAGCCAATGAACCGGAAAATGTTAAAGATGTTTATTAGGCGTGTACGAGGTATGTTCATCGTGTTCTCTGGGAACAGCACCGCCCATGATGCACGCCAAGCAGTGACTGTACCAGCTTGTGCCGCGCGCAGCGTGGATGCTGATAGAAGCTGTTTTTCCTCTATCACAGCTACAAGTACTCCTCGTTCCAGACTAATTTCAGGACATTTTAAGATCTGATGAAATAATTCAAGTCTTGGAGCAGGCGGCTGGATTAACTGCAAGCACTGAAACTGCCTGCCGGTTGCCAAAAGAGCATTTCATGATTTTTTCCCCCAGTGTTAGCTGGCAGCCTATCAGCCATGTTTACATTAGTAGAAACCAATGTGTTCACCCGGATACGTTCTAAAGAGTCATTTCAGAGCACAGGACATTATGGTCTGCGAGTCATGGAGGCTGAAATATCTCATTACATTAATAAGCTTAATATGACGTTTGAAAATCCTTGGTGCCTTCGGGTAACCTGACACTATCTCGGTGTGCTGACTGAATGATAGGCTGGGTGATGAGCAGCGTCAGTGACCATAGCCAGGCATACGATCCAATGACTCCTACTCACATGCACGCCGGAATCTCTGGGCTAGCTACTCGTTATGGTCAGGCTGGCACCATAATCACCATGATTATCCGGTAACTGCAGGACTGCCAGCCATACAGCCCCGAGATGAATCAACCGATTCCTCCACACAGGAACACAACAGGAAACATTACAATAATATCACGTGGAGTGGGCTAATATTAATAGAACTGGTAATGCCAACTTTAATAGTGTGGAGGAAAAATGGAATTTTCTGTAAAGGTCCACAACCTCCACATGTAGGCAGCGTCACCTATCATCCAACACCGAGATCTGTATATTTCAGATATATCACAGCCTGTAAATCATGGAATGGAAAGCAGCTAGACACGTCATATGTATCCCGCAGCACCCAGAAAGGCAACAATCATCTTCTTGTAAAGGTCTTTACTGACCATGTGTACTGTGCACTGTAAGGCCTCGTTCTCACTAAGCAACAATCTGTTTTCTTTATACAGTGAACCCCAACTTAAAACTCAATGGAGCCTAAAATTAACAGATCTGTATGAGGAGTCTTGTTATGGAGCAATATTAATATATACAATATGGAGGAAGATGCAGATCAGGGATGGACACAGACAATAGGGGGCCCTATACGAAGGCAGTAAATGGGCACATTGCAGTCCAATAGGTCATCATAATGCACCCTTTTATATCTATGACAAAGCTGCTTGCTGCTTTGTAGGTGGAAATGGGGCCCATGTGCAGCTGCACATGTTGCATTAATGGTATGTCTGCCCCTGATTCAGAGGATAAAAGGGTGAATACTGACAGAATGGAGACCAAAACAGAGACGATTGCAGGTAAAACTATCTGGATTTTGGATCTATAGCTCTATATCATGAATACGTCCATACTACAGCTCTGTTTTGGACAGATAGGTGTCCTCCTTAGAAGGTTTTTTACTTTCCGTATTATATGATTATGGCATGGGTGTAGCAGTTATGGAGGTTTTCTTCTAGGGGTCACTAGCTCGGTACATATGGCACCATGGTGGCTCAGTAGTTAGCACTGTGGCTTTGCAGCACTGGGGTCCTGGGTTCAATCACACAATTTGCAAGGAGTTTGCATGTTAGCAAAAAAAGAAAAAATCAGGCAACGGAAGGAGATCGATAAAAACCTGTATGGTACTGAACCACAGCAAACGCGTTTCAGACGTAGTCCTAATTCACTGAGTTTGTTTGTGCTCCACATATTTACGTGGATTTCCTCCTACACTCCACAGACATACTGATAGGGAATTTAGAGTGTGAGCCCCTATGGGGACAGTGTCAATAATGTCTGTAAAGGACTGTGGAATATGATGGCGCTATATCAGCAAAGCATAATAAACAACATATGGCACCCAAAGGAGCCTTTATGGCTCGGTAGTAGTGAACATCTCCGATCACTGCTGCACAGGCTCTGCTGTGTGCATGAGACCTTAGAGAACCAACAATGATTTTCCCATTACATTTATGGAATATGTAAAATAAACCTGTTGGTAAAGTCACTAAGATGTGCAGACATCCATGAAAACCCTGCTCATTACTATGACTTGTGAGCACTATACATTTATGCTAAGATGCGATCCCTGAACGGCCTCTTAATCCAGATCATGCTAGAAGCTTCAGCTAGGATAGATATGAGAAGTGGACCTTCTGTACCCGAGTTCACAACACAACCAAAAATTACATCACGACCATTCTTAATGTGAAAATGGCCTGGGCTACATGTGTTGAATGAGGTGGAGATGTGTCTCTGTGACATTACATCTAAGGATTGTTAATGGGGTTACTTTGCCATGACCCAACGGGTCGATATATAAGATGCAATGACGCCATCATAATTGTCACGGTGCAGCCCTTGCACGTCACATGCAGCCATATAGCCCTAGTCTATGTATAAGATGCAATGACGCCATCATAATTGTCAAGGTGCAGCCCTTGCACGTCACATGCTGCCATGTAGCCCTAGTCTATCTATATAATTGTCTTATACCGTAAGTCTGTCTGTCTGTCTGTCTTGGAAATCCCGGGTCGCTGATTGGTCCGGCCGTGGCCAATCAGCGACGTAGCATTTCAGAAAAACATGGCGGCCATTAGCGGCTCATGTGAGGCACGGAGGTCAGCGGCGATGCAGCCGGGAGATGCAGCCGGCTGCTCGCAGCATAAATCCCCCGACCGCAGGCGCCGCTGACCTACATGCGGTTATCGTCGGAAGATCAGCGGCTACAGCCGCTTATCTCCCAAGGACAAGTGTGACACCCCTCCCCTCCTCTCCCCTCCTTTCCCCTCCTCTCCCCTCCCCCCGCTCGATCAGGACCCCGGCGTCATACTTACCCCTCTCCCCTCCTCTCCTCTCCTCTCCTCCCGTCCCTCCCCCCGCTCGATCAGGACCCCGGCGTCATACTTACCCCTCCCCTCCTCACCCCTCCCCTCCCCTCCCCTCTCCTCCCGTCCCTCCCCCCGCTCGATCAGGACCCCGGCACCCGGCGTCATACTTACCCCTCCCCGTGCCTGCGCAGCAGCTCCTGTGTCTTCCGCTGCAGCTCTGTGACGTCTCAGGTCAGAGGGCGCGGTGACGTCTTTACACCGCGCTCTTTCCTGAGCGGTCACAGTGCACAGCGGGAATATGCCGGCTACGCTGGAGTCCAGAGAAGCAGCTGAGAAGGGAGGGGAGTATTGGATTTTTTTTTTTGTATGGGGCCATAGGGGACCTGCATGGGGTATTATATAGGGGGGATGTGACATCCTGCATGGGGTATTATATAGGGGGGATGTGACAGCCTGCATGGGGCATTATATGGGGGAGAGGTGACATCCTACATGGGGCATTATATGGGGGAGAGGTGACATCCTGCATGGGCCATTATATGGGGGGAGAGGTGACATCCTACATGGGGCATTATATGGGGGGAGAGGTCACATCCTACATGGGGCATTATATGGGGGAGAGGTGACATCCTACATGGGGCATTATATGGGGGAGAAGTGACATCCTGCATGGGGTATTATATAGGGGGGATGTGACAGCCTGCATGGGGCATTATATGGGGGAGAGGTGACATCCTACATGGGGCATTATATGGGGGAGAGGTGACACATCCTACATGGGGCATTATATGGGGGAGAGGTGACACATCCTACATGGGGCATTATATTGGGGAGAGGTGACATCCTGCATGGGGTATTATATAGGGGGGATGTGACAGCCTGCATGGGGCATTATATGGGGGAGAGGTGACATCCTACATGGGGCATTATATGGGGGAGAGGTGACATCCTGCATGGGCCATTATATGGGGGGAGAGGTCACATCCTACATGGGGCATTATATGGGGGAGAGATGACATCCTACATGGGGCATTATATGGGGGGAGATGTGACATCCTGCATGGGGTATTATATAGGGGGGATGTGACAGCCTGCATGGGGCATTATATGGGGGGAGAGGTGACATCCTGCATGGGCCATTATATGGGGGGAGAGGTGACATCCTACATGGGCCATTATATGGGGGGAGAGGTGACATCCTGCATGGGGCATTATATGGGGGGAGAGGTAACATCCTACATGGGACATTATATGGGGGAGAGGTGACATCCTGCATGAGCCATTATATGGGGGGAGAGGTGACATCCTACATGGGGCATTATATGGGGGAGAGGTGACATCCTACATGGGGCATTATATGGGGGAGAGGTGACATCCTACATGGGGCATTATATGGGGGAGAGGTGACATCCTACATGGGGCATTATATGGGGGAGAAGTGACATCCTGCATGGGGTATTATATAGGGGGGATGTGACAGCCTGCATGGGGCATTATATGGGGGAGAGGTGACATCCTACATGGGGCATTATATGGGGGAGAGGTGACATCCTGCATGGGCCATTATATGGGGGGAGAGGTGACATCCTACATGGGGCATTATATGGGGGGAGAGGTCACATCCTACATGGGGCATTATATGGGGGAGAGGTGACATCCTACATGGGGCATTATATGGGGGAGAAGTGACATCCTGCATGGGGTATTATATAGGGGGGATGTGACAGCCTGCATGGGGCATTATATGGGGGAGAGGTGACATCCTACATGGGGCATTATATGGGGGAGAGGTGACATCCTACATGGGGCATTATATGGGGGAGAGGTGACACATCCTACATGGGGCATTATATTGGGGAGAGGTGACATCCTGCATGGGGTATTATATAGGGGGGATGTGACAGCCTGCATGGGGCATTATATGGGGGAGAGGTGACATCCTACATGGGGCATTATATGGGGGAGAGGTGACATCCTGCATGGGCCATTATATGGGGGGAGAGGTGACATCCTACATGGGGCATTATATGGGGGGAGAGGTCACATCCTACATGGGGCATTATATGGGGGAGAGATGACATCCTACATGGGGCATTATATGGGGGGAGATGTGACATCCTGCATGGGGTATTATATAGGGGGGATGTGACAGCCTGCATGGGGCATTATATGGGGGGAGAGGTGACATCCTGCATGGGCCATTATATGGGGGGAGAGGTGACATCCTACATGGGCCATTATATGGGGGGAGAGGTGACATCCTGCATGGGGCATTATATGGGGGGAGAGGTAACATCCTACATGGGGCATTATATGGGGGAGAGGTGACATCCTGCATGAGCCATTATATGGGGGGAGAGGTGACATCCTACATGGGGCATTATATGGGGGAGAGGTGACATCCTACATGGGGCATTATATGGGGGAGAGGTGACATCCTACATGGGGCATTATATGGGGGAGAGGTGACATCCTACATGGGGCATTATATGGGGGAGAAGTGACATCCTGCATGGGGTATTATATAGGGGGGATGTGACAGCCTGCATGGGGCATTATATGGGGGAGAGGTGACATCCTACATGGGGCATTATATGGGGGAGAGGTGACATCCTGCATGGGCCATTATATGGGGGGAGAGGTGACATCCTACATGGGGCATTATATGGGGGGAGAGGTCACATCCTACATGGGGCATTATATGGGGGAGAGATGACATCCTACATGGGGCATTATATGGGGGGAGATGTGACATCCTGCATGGGGTATTATATAGGGGGGATGTGACAGCCTGCATGGGGCATTATAAGGGGGGAGAGGTGACATCCTGCATGGGGCATTATATGGGGAGAGAGGTGACATCCTGCATGGGGCATTATATGGGGGGAGAGGTGACATCCTACATGGGGCATTATATGGGGGAGAGGTGACATCCTGCATGGGCCATTATATGGGGGGAGAGGTGACATCCTGCATGGGGTATTATATAGGGGGGATGTGACATCCTGCATGGGGCACTATAGTGGGATGTGACTTCCTGCATGGGGCATTATATAGGGGGGATGTGACATCCTGCATGGGGTATTATATACGGGGGATGTGACATCCTGCATGGGGTATTATATGCATGGGGTGTTATATACAGGGGATGTGACATCCTGCATGGGGCATTATAAAGGAGGGTCGGGAGACATATGCTAGAATACCCGATGCTTTAGAATCGGGCCACCAACTAGTCTATGTATAAGATGCAATGACGCCATCATAATTGTCACGGTGCAGCCCTTGCACGTCACATGCTGCCATGTAGCCCTAGTCTATGTATAAGATGCAATGACGCCATCATAATTGTCACGGTGCAGCCCTTGCGCGTCACATGCTGCCATGTAGCCCTAGTCTATGTATAAGATGCAATGACGCCATCATAATTGTCACGGTGCAGCCCTTGCGCGTCACATGCTGCCATGTAGCCCTAGTCTATGTATAAGATGCAATGACGCCATCATAATTGTCACGGTGCAGCCCTTGCGCGTCACATGCTGCCATGTAGCCCTAGTCTATGTATAAGATGCAATGACGACATCATAATTGTCACGGTGCAGCCCTTGCACGTCACATGCTGCCATGTAGCCCTAGTCTATGTATAAGATGCAATGACGACATCATAATTGTCACGGTGCAGCCCTTGCACGTCACATGCTGCCATATAGCCATAGTCTATGTATTCATATCATTTCATAAGTAATATGAGAGAATCTTACCTCGAAGACACAAAAATGTAAGGAAATCCTCAGTCTTAGGCTTGCGTTTGGAGAGGTCAGATATTGGAGTTACTGGGGGGGGTAGCAATGGCTCCACAATTTTGCTGGGGGTTGTGCTCGGACTGTTTGGCTGGGATTGGGCAAATTTTCTTTGTGCTTGCAGCCTTGGCCTAAAGAACAAAAGACATCAGATCAATATTCAGAACATTTACCACGTGCACTTGAGAACTAAACATAAAATCACTCATCCAACACTCCTTTTCATCACAGAAAACCAAAACGCATGAGTTTGGGGGCATTGGATTAGTTACACAACGATACACAGAGCAGTGAATAACTTTCACGATAAGGACTTCATCTGTAACCAGACCCTCCTAGTGATACATTAGCTATGCCGGCACAGAAAATGGCGTTTCTCATACTGCCTGAAGCACGACGCTTTGCAAATAGGCAGATCCTACAGCTGGAAATGTTCCATGTACTTCATTATTAACCTCTCGTGCTCGGTTTAGATCGAAATGGCAGATTCTAAAGAGCATGCCATGCAAATATTTCCAGTAAAGATATGTTCACATGCAGCAGATCCCAATCCCAATTTTCACGACACAGAAATATCTGTATGAATATGGAGATAAGCTCATGGGTTCAAACTTGCATCATGCCTCATCTTTCATTTACTTTTTCTTTCAATATTTGCTGTCATTTTCACCTATTCAAGGACAATCCTTATTGCAATTTGGTTATACAAAAAAAGACACATTTTGTACATGGCAGGCTATGGTTTAACTAAAATAATCATGTTTTTGACGACAAACTTATGTGTCAGGCATATGTCCTAAACCAGGGGTCCTCAAACTGCGGCCCGCAGAGGACTTTCATCCGGCCCGCCGGGCTATGGGCGGAGGAGAGGAGAGCGGTGCCATTGCCCGCCCTTCCCCCCGCTTGCTCAGGGCCCCGGCAGCTGGATACTTACCTCTCCCCGTGCCTCCGCAGATCCGCTGTCTTCCTGCTCTGCGCTCCCTGTGACGTCTCAGGTCAGAGGGCGCGGTGACGTCTTTACACCGCGCCCTCCCGAGTGCTGACACAGGCAGCGCAGAGCGGGACAACGCAGCCGCGACGCTGGAGTCCAGACAAGAGCAGCGGCAGCAAGTGAGAAGAGAGGTGAGTATGGGATTTTTTTAAATTTTTTTTTAATGTATGGAGGCATAGGTCATTATATGGGGGGGGGTGACATCCTGCAAGGGGTATAATATGGGGGGGGTGACATCCTGCAAGGGGTATAATATGGGGGGGTGACATCTTGCATGGGGTATAATATGGGGGGAAAGGGACATGCTGCATGGGGCATAATATGGGGGGGTGACATGCTGCATGGGGCATAATATGGGGGGGTGACATGCTGCATGGGGCATAATATGGGGGGGTGACATGCTGCATGGGGCATAATATGGGGGGGTGACATGCTGCATGGGGCATAATATGGGGGGGTGACATGCTGCATGGGGCATAATATGGGGGGGTGACATGCTGCATGGGGCATAATATGGGGGGGTGACATGCTGCATGGGGCATAATATGGGGGGGTGACATGCTGCATGGGGCATAATATGGGGGGGTGACATGCTGCATGGGGCATAATATGGGGGGTGACATGCTGCATGGGGCATAATATGGGGGGGTGACATGCTGCATGGGGCATAATATGGAGGGGGTGACATGCTGCATTATATGGGGGGGTGACATGCTGCATGGGGCATTATAAAGACAGGGGAGTGATATCCTGCATGGGGCATTATATGGGGCGGTGACATCCTGCATGGGGCATTATAAGGGGGGGAAAGGGACATCCTGCATGGGGCATTATAAAGACAGGGGAGTGATATCTTGCATGGGACATTATATGGTGTGAGAAAGGGACATCCTGCATGGGGCATTATATGGGGGGTGGCATCCAGCATGGGGTATTATAAGGGGGGGGGAACAGCCTGCATGGGGCATTATAAGGGGGAAAGAGGCTGCCTATTGGGAACATTTACCTTCCCATTGAGGACTTATGCTGCCTATTGGGGACATTTACCTGCCTATTGGGGACATTTACCTGCCTATTGGGGACCTATGCTGCCTATTGGGTACATTTACCAGCCTATTGGAGACCTATGCTGCCTATTGGGTACAGTTACCTACCTATTGAAATACCGGTTGATTTAACTTTACTTGTTCTTCATTTTAAATATTGTATTTGTTCCTGTATTGTTTTTTTTTTTACTTCAAAATAAGATATGTGCAGTATGCATAGGAATTTGTTCATCGTTTTTTTTAAAAAACTATATTCCGGCCCTCCAATGGTCTGAGGGACCGTGAACTGGCCCCCTGTTTAAAAAGTTTGAGGACCCCTGTCCTAAACCATACATGTCAAACTCTGGTCCGCAGGGTGAATATATTTGGCCCTCGACACCAGAACCACCACCCCTATGTGGGGCAATTATTCTGTACGGAGGACTATGTGGCACCATTATATTGTATTGAAACCTATGTGGGGGTCATTATACTGTACTAGATGGTGGCCCGATTCTAAAGCATCGGGTATTCTAGCATATGTCTCCCGACCCTCCTTTATAATGCCCCATGCAGGAAGTCACATCCGCCGTATATAATACCCCATGCATATAATACCCCATGCAGGATGTCACATCCCCCGTATATAATACCCCATGCAGGATGTCACATCCCCCCTATATAATGCCCCATGCAGGAAGTCACATCCCACTATAGTGCCCCATGCAGGATGTCACATCCCCCGTATATAATACCCCATGCAGGATGTCACATCCCCCGTATATAATACCCCATGCAGGATGTCACCTCTCCCCCCATATAATGACCCATGCAGGATGTCACCTCTCCCCATATAATGCCCCATGTAGGATGTCACCTCTCCCCCCATATAATGCCCCATGTAGGATGTCACCTCTCCGCCCATATAATGCCCCATGCAGGATGTCACCTCTCCCCCATATAATGCCCCATGTAGGATGTCACCTCTCCCCCCATATAATGCCCCATGTAGGATGTCACCTCTCCCC